>NC_048298.1:165366956-165439850 GCF_013100865.1 Trachemys scripta elegans | reverse complement strand
CCCTTACCTGCTTCAGGCTTCCCGCGAATCAAATATTCGCGGGAAGCAGGGGAGGGGGCGGAGACTTTGGGGAGGGGGCGGGGTTGGGCGGGGGTGGGGGCGGGGCTGGGGGCGGGGCCGGGGGCCGTGGAGTGTCCTCCATTTGGAGGCACAAAATATGGTAACCCTATGTTACATATGGCAAAGAAAAGAATGGGAAACCTGTTGTAGATTAGTCAACCAGACTGCGGCGGATGTTTAAGTAGACACCCTGACTATAAAAAGACAAAATAAACTGACCATGGTATTTAGCAGTATTGCTGATATGCAAGCAGCCTGCAGAGGAAAATGGAAAAATGCCCTTTCTTCCTCATGGCTGTGTTCAACATTTGTCAGAGAGACACCTTGTGATTTCTGGTTTGCTTGTTTGTCGTCTTTTCCCCCTTCTATTTCAAAAAGCAGATTCTGAGCCTAAAACTTAATTGGTAATTTCATTCTAAAGGAACAAAAAGACTGTGGTTTTCAGTCTGTAGATAAGTATGATAAATAAAGCCCTTCTGTGTGCTTCTCCAAGTGAGTATTTTAATGTTTAGTTTAATTGTTGCATTACACCTAGAAATATTTTGACAAAATACTGTACTGTAAACAATGATTAGCTACAAGAAGTGAGTGTGTACAAGGAGAATGCATGGACACTACATTATATAGAAATGCCTTTTGGAGGTTATTTATTGTTAATCACTTTCATTACAGTAGTGCGTAGGGACCAGCCTAGCCTGGAATCCCAGTGTGTTAGGCACTGGACAGATGCTGTCTCCTCTTCTCCAAAGAGCTAAGTAGGAAAGAGAATGGGAAAGTGGCATTTATCAAATTCTAGAGGACTCAGGCCTTGTCTACACACACAGTTTGCACCAGTTTAACTGAAATTGGTTTTGAAATATACATAGTTACATCAGTGCACACCCAAGTGCATTCAGACTTAAACACCTTTACTTCTGGTTTATATCCATTTAGATTTTTTTGGAAATATGATTCCTGGAAAAATTGAGACCAAAAAGTACTTCAAAATTTGCTTTTCCCCAAATTTTGAAAATGACTGAGTTTTCATTTGTTCAAAATGTGTTAATCTTTTATGTGATTTTACTGGGGCTTTGTCCCTCTCCTTCCATTTTCCTTTCCCTTCACTCCCACGCTCTACCCTTCCTAACCTTTTTCCTATGGAAAAATGAAAAGGGGGGAACAAACATTAAAAAATCAAAGCCTCCCCCCTTTCACCCTCCCCCCCACTTTTTGGATTTTGAAAAAAGTTGGAAAATTTGGCGGGGGGGAATAAAATTTTTATTAAACGTTCTATTCTCAAAAATCACTTACTTTTTTTCTTGTAAAAAAAAAATTGAAAAATTCTCACCCACTCTAAAGATGAGGGAGAGACTAAGTGGGGTAGGCAATATTTCAGAGCGTGTTGCAAGGAAATTGGCCAAGAACTTGCCATTGTAATTAATATGGGAGATCTGTAACTCTGGCCATCTAGACAGTTCAGTTCTTGTGTAACTGAAATGAGGGCCATCTTTCACCTCAGTCCCTGCATGCTCCCTCCTTTCTCAATCACTCTGGAAAACACCACCATCCTCCCTGTCATTCAGGACTTAAACCTGGGTGTTCTCTTTCATTTGGACCTTGCTCTAGATCCTCACATCCAGGCTATCTAAATTTTGCCAATTCTTCCTGCATAATATCTCTAAGATATGGCCTGGCCTAACAACCCACACAGCCCAAACTCTCATCCAGGCCCTCTTCATTTTGTGAATTATTGCAACACCCCCTTTTTTGGCTTTGACAAAGGCACTCTTGTTCACTTGGATTCAAAATGGTGGGGCAAACATCATTTTCCCTTTAGGGGCAGGGACTGTTTTTTGTTGTTGTTGTTCTTTGTACAGCACCTAGCACAGTGGGAACCTGGTTCATGACTGGCTCCTAGTTGCTACTGCAATAAAAATAATAAATATTAATAGTTATCTCTAGACTTCAAAAAGTACAATCTTATTTAAAGCCTCCTATTAGGTCTGCAGTCCCTCCCTGAAATTTCAAACTGACAGTTAAAGCATAGTGTTCAGATCCCTTTGAACCCCTCAGGTCTCTCCCTTTCTCTACCCTCTTTTAGAAGTTTTTTAATAGCATCCCTTCTGTCCATGGAGTAAGTGAACTGCTTATTCTCACTTGTGACCTATCTGTCCTATCCTGCCTGGATTTTTACAAGGAAAGGTGGCTCTTTGTACTTATCTCAGTTTTCCCCCAAGGGAGTGTCAGCCTCAGTCAGGAAATCTCCTCCTCAACTTCTTTTGCTATCCCAAATTACAGATTGGAATTTCCTAGTTATCCACTGTGCCACTCAGACTTCTCTTGATCACAACAGGGAGTTTGAGACATTCTGTTCCCTCTTCATCTTATTTGAATGTCTCTCAGAAGGAGGGCAATGCGAGATGAGTGTGTGTTTAGGCCTCTTCCATTGCTGGCATCCCATGGCCAAGGCTAGCGTTACTTTGTAGCTCTGCATTTAGTATATTAAGAGTAAAAAAAACAACGATATTTATATATTTTTTCCAAATGTGTTGAATTTTAAACATATCACGTAGAAGAAACACATTTCTTGGTATTCTAACTATGGTGGTAAATAGTGGTGTTATGCTAGGTAAGCAGCTTGTTCTTACATTCTTGAGAAGGAACAAGTAATAAATTAGGGAAAGATGGTGAAAAATCCCTATTAGAATCATAGAATATCAGGGTTGGAAGGGACCTCACGAGGTTATCTAGTCTAACCCCCTGCTCAAAGCAGGACCTAATCCTATTCCTTAGCATCTTCTTTTCTAAGTCAAACTATAAACATCTAAAGCATATAGAAGAGTGTTTTAGGAAACTAAAGTTCATCAGAGACTTTTTGTACCATGAGTTGTGTTGAAATACTGACCTTATGCACTGACCCTTTTATCTCTTTCCTATTACTTATTAATTACAGACCACAGTAAGTGACCCTCATCTTAATCTGACAGCTTGAAGTTGTATGGGTTCAGGTACTTCCTTCCCATATTTCAAATGTTACAGTATATGATTTTATGATGCTAGCCTCTATAATTTTTTCTCAATTGGGGAAAGTGAAGGCTCAGATTGGAGGCAAGTGATGAAAGGGTCAAATTGGCATTGAGACAAGAGATGGATAGAAACGCCAAAGGATTCTGTTTAGTGGCAGTCGAGAAAACTACCACTGAATCCAAAGTTGCTGATTTTACCATGTTTTTGTGATTGTAACTTGTATGTGGTCATTTTGTACACCATACATAGTTGCGGGAAACTGAGATTATGCTTGCCAATATTATAATTAACACTGTTGTTTACTTCAGTCTTTATCATCCCAACCCACACCATTTATTTCTTCAAATGAAGTCTGAGAAACAATAAAATGTTCCAGTCCAATTATCCAAGACTGATATGTCCCATGCTCTACCTCAGATGAGTCTATTCACCATCTGGAAAAATAACTCTAGCTTAAATATAAGAATTCTATTGCACTTCCTATTCTATCCTTGTTATAGGACTTTTACATCACTGCAATGTATTGCATGTTTTGCAATAACCCATTTTATAATTAAGCTGGGTTTAAACTTGCAGCAGGATTTCTTGTCAGTAAGTTTTGTTATGTAATTTTACAAATAGTTTTTAATAAAATACTTGTTTTCTGATGTTCTCTGTCTATTTTCCAACTTCTTAAATTACTTCCTATGAAAACATGCAAGAGATACATTAAGATAGACTGGAAAGATCTCTATAGAAATATATTGTTGGGAACAATCTAGTCAATGGATAAATTGGATGACCTAAACACCTTTTTTTCCATGTCTTGTTCTCAAGACTAAAAGACATTTTGTAGCAGCCCACCAAGCCCAAGACAAATTAAAAATAAGTTTTTATTCTCTAACACAAAGGCAAGGTGGATATTTAGTTAAAGCAACAGGATAGGTATATCTTACATTTATCAAGGGTGGAATTTTTACCTTTCCATGGAATAAGATTACAGTAGAGAATTTCCCCCCACCTCCCTTCTTCAAACAAAAGAAAAATAGCAATACTATCTAAGCATATCAGTAGTAAGAAACTTGAAAGAGTTGGTGGGTCTGCTAGACAACCAGTGAGTAAGGAGAGAAGTCCAGGTTGATGATAACATTGCACCATGGAAGATGATGAGCAGATACCTTTCCTGTAACTATCCTTTGCTAGTAGTAAAGAAAGAAGGTGTCGTCAGAGACTTACAGATTCTAAATTAACTATAACCACTCAGGAAAAAATACTTCAGTATCAATTTAAATGCCTCGGTAGAAATATCTGCTCAGTTCAGAATGGTGGTCAAAAAAGCATAAATAATGGACTGTATATCAAGAAAGGGAGTTGTTTGACTCTTCAAATTAATGAAGCCACGTATGAATGTTTTAGAAAACTCTAATACATAATAAAATACCAGAACTTCAGTTTCAATTGGTTTTGCATTTCACTATGATTATAGCTCTTTCCTCTATTCTGAACACCAATTAGAATTTTAGCAACAATAATTTTCTCTTCACATAGCTAAGCTTAACCAGTCAAGTCAGATTAGATCTATAGGCTTGGGTTAAGCCCCCTCTCCACAGATCAGCAACTGTGCTTTGAAGGCTTGTTTGCCCCCTGGAACCCTGATTGGCTAAGGAATGGGTAGACTGGAAAAAAATTGGCCTCTTCAACACCCAAGAGCCTGGCTGGCAGGAAATCCCACCCTTACTCTGTGCTGTCAGCTCTCCTCTGATTGGAGGATGGGATTGCCATTGCAGAAGGGACTGTGTGAAGAGGGCATGTGCGGCGATGCATGGGTGCAGCAGGCTAAGAGTCCAAGCTCAGGGTTGCAGGACAGGCCAGGTTGCAGCTTGAGTGTATGGTCCCTCTGAGCCTGCACCTCATGTAAAACTGTTCAATGCCCAAAAGGAAGGAGGACAAAAGAATGGAGGCAAGACGATTTATCAAGACTCCTTGTGACTGATGGAGGTACAGTTTCATTTAGGCATCTGGGATTTATGTCCTTCTCCCATTGACTGTTCTTTTCAATGAGACCGGGGTTCTATCCATTCTGATAAAGGTGTTGGGATAGATTTACCCAGAGTGGTTCCTAAGTGAATTTCTGCCTCCCCAAAGATAGTAAGAATCTGCGACAACCTCACAGGTGGGGAGCCCCTACCACTAAGCAAGGCTGAGAATAGGCAGCACAGAAGTATTCAACTTACCTTAGCACTGCTGAAAATTGTAGCTTCATAACCATAAGTATTACAAGGATCAGTAATGAGAAACTAAGTATCTTAATATTTTTGTTTGGGACAAATCTTGAATGTTTTCCAGGAATTCACACCACAAGGAAGGTGGCTGCTCTTGGATACAGATAAAGGGACCACAAGCTGGTCTCAGTTATGCTAGCGTACATCAGTTTCAGTTGAATTTCTCTGAATTTACACTTGAGTAAATAAGATCAGAACTGGCCTCTTTAGGCTTAGTAAGCTAAGCATGTGCTATATTGCAGAAATAATGGTCTGGCTTGGCAGACTACTTTGTTATTTATATCTTTCCTCTTTAATATTAAACAGTTCAGTACAAAATGACTAATCTTCAAATAATCACCTCTGGAGTACAAGTCACAATTGTTAAACTTTATCCAAGTTTATGATCACACTCTGAGTGATAACCACCTGGGACTACACAATACTTTGAAAACCCTACAGGATTTGTATAAAAAAGTATTAATATTTAATACACAATTTGGTTACAACAATAAAAACTTTGTATTTAGGGTAACTTGTGTTTTGAAATCCCTTGCTGGGGCTTCATTCACACTGACATTTAGCACTATGCAGTCTATTAATTTTGTTTACTTTAAAAATAGTCTTATGTATTAAATGTTTTAAGCTATAAAGGATCATGAATCTTCTCTGAACACAACCACTTTAAGATCTTCACTAAGTATGAGAGAGAACCTTGGGTCCATTTTCCAAATTCCACTTTTCTTAGGGAAGTGTTTATAATTCAAAAGGCCATGGAGATAGTCTGGAGCCTGTTTGTACTCATTATTTGTTTCAAAATGGTTTCTTTGGAAGCACAGTTAATAGAGCAGAAACAAATTAAATGTCCCTTCTAATTTCACTGAGGAAATGGATCTTTATTTTATAGGTCTTTGACTACAACCTTTGACAGCTAAAATTAGCTTAGCCTTATTGAAACAGATAATGAACCTTTCCCATTATACGTTCATGGATAATACAGTAAATACCAATTAGCCTTAATATATTGAGTTTACAGTAGAACTGTTTTTTAATTTGTTAGTGTGAGTCAGTGAACAATGTCCAACCACTCTTTAGGTTTCTCTTTGTTCTAATTTTATCATCATTTGTGTCTGTTTTAGTGGTTCGATTTTTTTTAAAGTGTATGTGTGTGTGTGTGTGAATATATATAATTTGTCAAGCAAGCTTTCATTCACAAAAAAGAGAAAAAATATCTGCTCCATTGATCTCTGATGAGCATAGTGTAATCTGTACTAGCTCCCTGTCCTTTTCCATCTCAGTAATGGGATTGTGACGTCAGAAGCTAGTGCTTCCTAGACCTGCACAGGTGGGATGGTGATGATGGTTCCCTGTCCTTTTTCCAGTGTTTCAAAGCTAAATCAAAAACTGAAGCCCTCCAACTTGGAGGATTAGTATCCATTTTAAGGGAGTGTTGTAGCTATCAACTTGTATTTACATTTGTACAATGCCCTGAGCACTCCTGCATGGTGAAAATTAATACACATTGTTTTTTAATTTAATCTAAGGGTCACTGACTTTTCACAGTCAACATCTCCCACTAAAGCAGGAGGAGAAACATGGTTGACTTTTTAACAGCTATTTATTAAGTCAGACTGACAGTCTTAGGATAAATGTTAGAGTGAGTAACTCGTGCTTATTTAGCCCTTTTCACACTTGAGGATCTCAAAGCACTGTTACAAATTTTGTCTCAACACCCCTCTGAATTAGGTTAGAATTATTTCCATTACAGATGGGGAAACTGAAGTGCAGAGTGGTAAAATGCCATACATAATGATTGTATTCTGCCTGAAACACTCCTGCTGTTTCACAGGGGACCCTCCTTAAGGATCCTCTCCCATCCCAAAGGAGAGGGGGAGCTCACCTGCTTTTGTGAGACAGCCCCTTTCTGCCACAGAACTTTCAGGAAACACCCCCTCCACTCCTTGGCAGGATCAGGATGGAAAGAAGTGGGAGCAGGAGGACTGGGGGAGGGGCATCCATCATTAACTCTACATGATTCTCAAGCCCTGTGGTAAACCAACTGAAGAGTTAATGCAGCCTGCTAATGCATTAAATCTTCTGTGGGTCTCCTGGCTTCTGCACTGGGGATACCTCCCTTAAATAGGGTGGTTTGAGAAGCAGCTGAATGGAGGCATTCATAGAGCAGCATTGGCATAAGTCTTGGGTAAAAGTATGTCATCTCTTTTCTCGTGAGCCAAAAGTACCATGGTGATATATGTAGCCACCTTATGATATTTTGAAAAGTGTCTATTAGATAGATATGATATGTTGTCACCTATGGGGAAACAGTGATCCCAAGTGAAAGGGATGGGAGGAAACTAGAGGTGGACATAGCAGCTGCACCAGAGCATTTACTTGCACAGACTGAGTCTCTCTCACAAGTCTTTTCATAGAACCATAGCATTTGGTGAGAGGAGGGTGGTCAGAGGGTCAAACTCAGACTTACCTGCTCTTGCCTTTTATTGTGTCGACCCTCTCTGCTCAGCTTCAACACCTTAACTCTGCCTTACTTTTTCTTCTTTCCTTTTGTAGAGTGTCACTCCCTTGCCACCCAGTGGAGTGCTGGAGCTAAAACCCCATGTTTGTTGCCAGGGAGAATCCATTCTTCTCTGGTATTACAGTGATAAATGTCACTCTTGAAACTGCATAAAATTGTAGGGATTCTGAGCTGTACCTATTGCAGTCTGAGTGGTGCTTTGTCAGTCCTGTGCACTATGAAAAGTGAAAAGAAATAGTATGTACACCTCTACCCCGATATAACGCGACCCGATATAACATGAATTCGGATATAACATGGTAAAGCAGCGCCCAGGCGAGGTGGGGCTGTGCATTCCGGCGGATCAAAGCAAGTTCAATATAACGTGGTTTCACCTATAACGCAGTAAGATTTTTTGGCTCCCGAGGACAGCGTTATATCTAGAGGTGTATGTTAAGACCTAGCTGTCTTTGGAGAAACACACTTTTAGTTTCATAGACTTTCTCGGAATAACTTTTTTCCATGTTTTATTTACAATATATATGGAAGATACCAAAGTTTGAATGTTTGTGTAAAGTACAAATGATTCATCTGAAAATGCATACATGTAGCCAGGCACAAAAGTACAGATGTACTGTACTGTTAATGAGAACAATATTAGAATTAGTAAGCACCAAACTGTCTCCCATTTTTATCCCTAGTTTAGCAGCAATGGGTCTACAAGATGGGGTCTGGAGATGGAAAACAATGAATTGAAGAGTAAAATTAAGCTGCTTCTTGGGCTTGTCTACACCGGAAAATTATGTCATGTTAACTAACATGGTACACATTCAGTGAGTGGTTCAAGGGTCTTAAACTTAACTTCATCCAGCTGACATGAGGTTAATAATGGCAGTCCTTGTGTATGCTTAGTGCTAAATCATGTTGATTACCATGTGTTGTAACATTTTTCCAGTTCAGGCTTTGTGGGAGTTTTTCTAATTCTTGAGACGTGAAATTATAGAAATGTAGGACTGGAAAAGACTTTGAGGTCATATAGTCTGGCCCTCTGTGCTGAGCTAGGACCAAGTGAACCTAGACCATCCTTGATAGATGTTTTGTCTAACCTGTTTAAAAACCTCCAGTTACGGGAATTCCACAGCATCCCTTGGAAGCCTATTCCAGAGTTTAACTATCCTTATAGTTAGAAAGGTTTTCCTAATATTTAGCCTAAATCTCCCTTGATTCAGAGTTAGCCCATTACTTCTTGTCCCACCTTCAGTGGACATGGAGAATAGTTGATTGCTGTCCTCTTTATAGCGGCCTCTAACATTTGAAGACAATCAGGTCCCTCCTTAGTCATCTTTTCTCACGGCTAAACATATCCTGTGTGTTTAGTCTTTTTTCAAAGGTCACGTTCTCAACTCATATCATTTTTGTTGCTCTCCACTGGACTCTCTCATATTTGTCCATATCTTTCTGAAAGTGTGGCTCCCAGAACTGGACAAAGTACTTCAGCTGAGGCCTCACCAGTGCAGAGTAGAGTGGGACAATTACCTCCTGTGTCTTACCTATAACACTCCTGTTAATACACACTAGAATGCTATCTTTTTTTTTTGCAATTTTCTGACATTGTTGGCTCATACTCAATTTGTGATCCACTATAACCCCCAAATCCTTTCCAGCAATACTACTGCCTAGCCATTTTATATTTGTGCATTTGATTTTTCCTTCCTAAATATAATACTTTGCACTTGTCTTTGAGTTGCAGCTGGTTGATTTCAGATCAATTCTCCAATTTATCAAGATCCATTTGAATTCTAATCCTGTCCTCCAAAGTGTTTGTAATCCCTCCCATCTTGGTATCATGTGCAGATTTTATAAGCATATTCTCCATTCCATTATCCAAGTCGTTAATTAAAATACCAGACCCAGGACTGATCCCTGTGAGACTTCACTAGATACGTACGCCACTCTGGCCGCGAACCATTGATAACTACTCCTTGAGTACAGTTTTTCAACCAGTTATGCGCCCACCTTATAGCAATTTCATCTAGACCACATTTTCCTACTTTACTTATAAGAATATCATATGGGAGTGTGTCACAAGCCTTTCTAAAATCAAGATGTATCACATCTACTGCTTCCCCCCCTCCCCCATCCACTAGGCCAGTAGAGCTATCAAAGAAGAAAGTTAGGTTAGTTTGGCATTAATATTTTCTTGACCAATCCACACTAGCTATTATTTATCACCTTATTATTCTCTAGGTGTTTTACCAACTGATTGTTTAATAACTTGTTCCAGTATCTTTCCAGTTATTGAAGTTAGGCTAACTGACCTATAATTCACAGGGTACTCTTTGTTCCCTTATTTAAAGATAGGTACTATGTTTTCCCTTCTCCAGTCCTCAGGGACCTTACCCATTCTCTATGAGTTTGCAAAGATAATTGCTAATGGTTCTGAGGTTGCTTCAGCTAGTTCCGAAAGTATCCTAGAGTAAATTTCATCAGGCCCTGGTGATTTACTAAATTATTTAAATATTCTTTAACCTGTCCTTTCCCTTTTCTGGCTTGTGTTCCTTCACCCCTGTTGTTAATGTTGTCTTTAAGCATCTTGTCACAATTAGTCTTTTTAATGAAGACTGAAGCAAAATAGGCCTGGTCCCCACTAACCCCCCACTTCGGACTAAGGTACAAAAATTCAGCTACGTTAATAACGTAGCTGAATTCGAAGTACCTTAGTCCGAACTTACCGCGGGTCCAGACGTGGCAGGGAGACTCCCCCGTCGATGCCGCGCACTCCTCTCGCCGAGCTGGAGTACCGGCGTCGACGGCGAGCACTTCCGGGATCGATCCCAGAACATCGATTGCCTGCCGCCGGACCCTCCGGTAAGTGTAGATGTACCCATAGACATTAAAGATCTCAGCCTTCTTTGTATCATCCATTATTAGCTCTCCTTCCCTGATAAGTAATGGACCTACACTTTTCTTCATCTTTCTCTTGCTCCTAATGCATTTATAGTATCTTGTCTTATTGCCTTTTATATCTCTTGCTAGGTGTAACTCATTGTACCTTAGTCTTTCTCATTTTGTCCCTTCGTGCTTGCACTATTCTTCTGTACTCCTCTTTAGCAACTGGCCCATGATTCCTTTTTGATTTTCAGGTCATTAAAGAGCTCCTGATGCAGCCGTGTTGGCCTCTTGCTCCAGGCTTTCCTTCATGCCAGGATAGTTTGTGGTTGTGCCTTTAACATTATCTTTTTCAGAAACTGCCAACTCTCCTTAACCCATTTTTTCCTTAGTGGCCCATGGGAAGAAAACTTCATTGCCCTGATTTTGCTGCTTTCACACCTTCATTTCCTTAGAATGATGAAATCTATTATTTCATAATCACTTTCACCCAAGTTCCCTTCCACTTTCAGATTCACAATCAATTCCTCCATTAGATTCTTCAAGTCTAAAATGGCCACCCCCTAGTTACTTCCTTCACCTTCTGAAACAATAAGTTGTCCCAAACACATTCCAAGAACTTGTTGGATATTTTGTGCTTTGCCTTAGAACTTTAACTACCCAGACATCTGCTGAGAAAAGTCCCCCATTACTGCCAGGTCTTGTGTTTTGGATATTTCTATTATTTGTTCTAGAAATGCCACATCCACCTCCTCTTTCTGATTTGGTGGTCTGGAGTAGACCACTACCATGACATTGTCCTTGTTTTTTCCCCTTTTATCTTTACCAGAGACTTTCAGCTGGTCTGCCTCTCACCTACTTCAGGACCTCAGAACAAGTGTATACATTCTTGATGTACAATGCAACGCCACCTCTCTTTTTCCCCGCCTGTCTTTCCTGAACAAGCTGTCCCCCTCTGTACCAACGTTCAAGTCATGAGATTTATCCCACCAAATCTCTGTGGTTCGAATTAAGTCATACTTTAGCTTGTGTACTAAGGCTTCTAATTCTTCTTGTTTATTCCCCATACTCCTTGCATTTGTGAATAGACATCTAAGATGTTGAGCACATTCCCCCTCTGTATTTCCTCTTGCTACACCTATGACCCTGTTGTAATTTTCCATTTCCTTCCCACCTCCAACTTACAGACCTCTGGCAAGGTCACTTTCTTTATATACTTACCTGTGGGCTTTCATCACCTGGACCCTTTGTACCTAATTTAAAGCCCTCCTCACTAGGTTAGTGAGTCGGTGTCTGAGGATGTTCTTCCTCTTCTTTGTCAGGTGGACTCCATCTCTTCCTAGCTGTTCTCCTTCACAGAACTGCATCCCACGGTTGAGGAAGCCAAAGCCCTTTCTCCCCACATGGCAACATGTGCACAGCCATGCATTAGTTTCCAGAACTAATGGCCCAGGTCCTTATTCTCAACCCGCAGAATGGATGAAAACATCACCTGTGCCCCTGACCCTTTCAGCCTTGCTCCCAGAGTCCTGTAGTCACTGCTGATCTGCTCAGGGTGATACCTAGCAGTATAGTTAGTGCCCATGGGGTAGCAGTCTGAGGACTAGATGAGACTTGGCAACCTTTCCATAACATCGTGGATGCAGGCTCCAGGCAGACAGCATGCCTCTTAGGATGCCAGGTCAGCAGATGGATGCCTCCATTTCCCTCTGATGGGAGTCCCTGACCACCACCACCCTTTGCCTCCTCCTCAGAGGTGGTGGCCAGGAGCATCCAAGCCTTAGGGCTAGGTGACTCCTCTTCCCCAGCTATAGGGATCTGCTCTTCTCCTCCTGTTGCCAATAATGCATGACCTGACCGTTGAAGAAAAACTGTCTTCCTCCGCTGGCAAACTCAGCTGGTTAACTCCCTTAGTCTCCCAGTGCCCTTGTCTCATGTGCCACTACATGTCTTACCTGTCACTGGAAGACTGTGCTTTTTAAAGCCTGGGCTCCATGCATGCTCTAGAGGTCACAACTGGAACACTGGCATGAAGACTCTTTCTCCACAAGAAGAGTGAACATCTGACGACTAACTATCCATATTAGGACTGTGCAAGGGTTTGAAATAAAACCCTGAACTCATCCCAAATCATTATGAGTTGGGTGTCGTCTTGCCTTGGCAAAAATCCAGTGAGGTCTGAGAGAGGTCCCTGAACCTAAGAATGCTGTTCATCTATTGCTGTATTTCCCAATCCTCCATGTAAATGTCATTTGAATCTCCAATCATCTCAATGGCTTTTGATCTCTCCTAAGGGTTTGGTGAGGTGACAGAACTCCTCCCATCCTTTAGCTGAGTGTTTGGGGATACTCAGTAGTTGTTCCTCATCTACCAAGAAGATTCATTGGAGATACTGCGTTATGATCCACTGTCCCCAATTGCATCAGAATCTTCCGTCGGGGCAGGAAGCCTCCTTAAGGCAGCAGAGTTGGGAAATACTCCACAAGGCAGTCAGTTTACACAGTGAGGCTGAGGAGAGAGAATCCTTACATCTAGCTTGGTACTTAATGAGTTCCTTAGCAACAGAGTGCTAGGCAAAAGAAAACTCATCCCTACCATGTTAGGGCTTATGAACTGTCTCTGCCCTGGTCTTGTTCTGTGAGATGGCCATAGTTTTGAGCATGAGCATTTCCTAGCACCTGCTACCGCAAGAAAAGGCGGGTAGACTCTTTCCATCTTCCTCCCCTCCCCTAATCCAAAGATCCTTATAGACTTAGAGGTAGAGGAACAGTGGCCCATACTGCGATATACCTGGGATAACGGGTACCTGACCTCAGGATGGCAGACCATACACCCCTTCCTCCAAAGACTTTTAACAAGAGAGGGAGAATGGCTATGGGAGGGATTTTGACAGGGAGAGCATTTATTTGATGTTTAAGTAGAAGGATGCTTATTCATGTATAGATTAGTGAAGCTGATGTCTTTATATTTGGGATGGAGGAAAATCATGTGGTTAAAGCAGAGCACTGGGAGTTGTGAGTCTGTGTCCTTAGCTTTTTGAAATTATAAAATGGGCATGCTAATGGGGTTTGATTAACTAACCCGTTGAGGCCCGTTGAGAGGGACAGTGATGTGGAACAGTAGTGTATGATTCATTAATTGGAAGGTGGATGGTTTGTTCATTCGTATTTATCCATATTCACTTTTGAAGGACAACTGTACCCTAAGAGGGATATTTCTAATCCCCATACCCCTCCAAACAATCTGTTTGGCTGATACTGTAGAACGTTCTGTTTGGTAATTAAATCTTGACAGTTAAATTGTAGTTTATGGAAACAAGCTATGGCGTTTTGTGAGGTTGTACCTCTGCATATTAAAAGTGGCACTTGACCAGATGGGTTTTTATAGTTCAGTCATGTATGCCTTGAAAGCTTTATTATCAAGGATAAGTGGTAGCTATTTTCATAATAAGAACACTGTGTATTATAGTATGTGGAAGAGGCGAAGCTACAAAACAATAATGATTTCTATGTTTTTGTTTTGCTATGAGAAACTATAGATTATTTAGACCAGATGACTTTCTGGTACTCTTCCTCATCTACCATTGATAGTTCATCAGACATGCGCAACAATTTGTTCTCGTTGCCATTTCGTTTCACCTTACTGACCTAATTGGTTCCTTGTTTGCCTGTAAGACTTTCAAATTTAAACAGGCTTTAAACAGTAACTGTTTGATTTTATACTTATGTTAATAGATAACTCCACATTTCTAACAAGCAAAACTGTTAAAAATATCTTTAGAACAATCTCTGGATTTAATATGTGACACAAAATGAAGGAAGATGTATGTCTTACTTTTATTCTTTGATCTTGGGCAGAGATGGTTTCTGCTGACTATAAACACAGAAGAAACAATTCTAGACATCCCCAGCACAATTGCAGTGTCTGAAGGGAATCTGTTAACACTGAGAGAGAATAATTCTTGGAGGTCTCTTCTGTTTTTAGTCCTCATCCATTAAGAAGTTTTTCTTTATACTTTATTTCTTTTTGAGATTTGTTTTGTGCACAACATATGCATTTCAGTGTACAGTACAACACCCAAATAGAGCACTGTGATTTTTGTTTGTTTTACTTTTGGAAAGGAAGTAGAGTCTTCTGTGCATGTATACTACTACATTAATAGTATCATATTCAAAAAAACTGCATTAAAAGAAAATTAAGGATGCAAAATGAAGCACTGAGAAAGTAGGAAATGCCAGAATTAAGGTTTCCTGTGCAACTTTAATTCAGGCGCCTTGAGCATATGCCCTATTGTTAGAACTGGATGACATTTATTAGGATGAATAGTTTAGTCATGAAAAATGCAATTTCAAACAACCTGAAACTATTCACAAATTCATGTCAAATTCACTGAATAGTTTTGGCCCAAGAACTTTTGGTTTTGGATGGGGAGAGCTAGATTCACAAGAGAGATTAGGGGCCATTCTCAGAATGGAGGTGGTGGTGATGGTGCTACACAGACCATCCTCCACTCCTTCATGCCCTATCACCCCCCACCACCCTCAGGGTTAGAGCACTCATCTGTAGTGAGGGAGACCCAGGTTCAAGTCCCCAATCTGCCCGACTCTCTTAGCAGGGACTCGAAATTGAGTCTCCCACATCCCAGGTGAGTGTTCTAATTACAGGGTTGTAATGTATAAGGAGGCCACCATTACTGCCACCACCTCTGTTTTGAGAGTGGCTGAAATCATAACATTTGGATTTTTCAGGTCACATGAATGAAGCGTTTCAGTTAACCTGAAACCATTCCCCTTCCTCCCCCCATGGTTTTTCAGGAAAGCCAAAACAATTAGTTTCAGGTCGATCCTAAACAAAAGAAAACCAACTTTTTTTTTTCAGTTTCACCAATAAACTCTTATCTACAGAATCATGCCTCATTCAGTGCATGGGATGAACAGCACACACTGATTGAGCAGCTATTCACTATTTTGTTTTATCCCCATTGTTCAGTGTGTAGCCACATGACTTATTGAACACACGTTATTCAAATACTGCTCCAAAAACAGAATTATTCATTTCCTCCTGAGCTGTTTCGTGGTGTTCATCACTATAATATTTGAGTGCTTTGCAAACATTTACTAAATTCAACTTTAGGTGATATTATTCCCCTTTTACAGATGGGGAACTGAGGCCCAGATACATTAATGTCACAAATGATCACTAATTTTGGGTGCCCGCTTTAAGATACCAGTGGCCTGATTTTTCCAGATACCTTAGTATTTTATATCACTTTATTTTTAAAGCAGATTTCTCATTGATTTCAGTTTGCAGTTGCAAATCAGACCACAGGATCTCATGTTCGGCACTGAGAAAATGAGGAACATACAATTAGTGAACACTTGTGAAAAAACTGCCTTCAGTGAATTTCCCAGTATCACAGAGGAATTATGTGGAAGAAGCAAGGATAGACTCCATTTCTCCAGGGCATCATTCAACTGTCTTAACTATAAAACTATCTTTTCTCTTCCTGCAATCCCCCACCACCTACACTACGCTATACAATCCTGAATCATCCCATGAGCACCATCCATCCTGTGTACATTCAACCTTAATTCTGGTACTTCTTGAGTGCTTGATTTTACAAGCTTAGCAATTTTTTTAATGTAGGATGATTTTTAATGTAGGATGCTGTTAGTTAGCATTGTGATTTTGAAGGCCGTTTTCCCAGCAGGCTCTCTGACTATACTTAACTGAACTTTAAAAAGAGAATTTTTATTATGTCACCGGTATCTAATGTGAGCCACATATGTGAGTGCCACTATTAGGTCAGACCATCAGACCGTCCTTTCTTCAACATCCAGCTGCTTCATGCGTATTTGGTGTGCTTCTTTCTCAGCTTCCAGCTGCTCCATACATCTTTGGTGGGCTTCCTTCTCCCTTTGGTGAGCTCTCTTCTCTGGGGAGGGAGGGATAGCTCAGTGGTTTGAGCATTGGCCTGCTAAACCCAGGGATGTGAGTTCAATCCTTGAGGAGGCCACTTGGGGATCTGGGGCAAAATCAGTACTTGGTCCTGCTAGTGAAGGCAGGGGGCTGGACTCAATGACCTTTCAAGGTCCCTTCCAGTTCTAGGAGATGGGATATCTCCATTATTTAAAAAAAAAAAAAACTTCCTCAGCTGCTTTTCTCTCTTTCATCCAGGCTTCCACCATCTGCATTTCCTGCTCATGTCCTTTCTCAGCCACGCTTATCTGCACTCTGATCACTTCTGCTGTAGCTGGCATCTGGGGCAGGGGAAGGCGGAGACCCTACTTTCTTGTCAGAGTTCACGAGCAAAGCTCCCAGTTCCTGATCTGGGGGTTTCTTCTTACAGGGTAACCCCCTTTGCGAGCACAAATCTTCAAGGTGTTTTTTTTTTTTGTCAAGACCCTCATGCATCCGTGACTCACTCATTGTAACTGATCTTTAATCCTTGAAATTCTCATTATCAAATTTAAACTCTATATTAGTGTTGGGTTCTGATCTTTAAGCCCAATTGGACTGTGGCATGTGAATCCTGATCCAACTATGCCAAATTGTCACCAGTGTCTAGTGTGGGTCACAACTGAGTGCCAATATTAGGTCAGACTATCCCAACTGGGCAGACACTCCAAACTAGTGGTATATTCTATAATTAGATGCAACAAAACCAGCAATAAACTGTGCTCCTGGAGCACTAAACGAGCTCACCATGGAGCTACAGACAGTCCCCTTAGCGCTCCAGTCTCATTTACCACCCAGTCAAACTGGACTACAGTAGAACCGTAAAGTTACGAACGCCAGAGTTACGAACTGACCAGTCAACCACACCCCTCATTTGGAACCGGAAGTACGCAATCAGACAGCAATAGAGACACACACACAAAAGGAAATACAGTACTGTACTATGTTAAACGTAAACTACTAAAAAAAAAAAGGAAAGCAGCATTTTTTTCTGCATAGTAAAGTTTCAAAGCTGTATTAAGTCAATGTTCAGTTGTAAACTTATGACCAAAACAGAGTTCTTTCAAAATTACGAACATGTCAGAGTTACAAACAACTTCCATTCCCAAGGTGTTTGAGAACCGCTGCTATAGGAAGATCGGATGTCCCCCCCCCCCCCCAAGGCCTAGCTGATAAGTCAGGGATCCTTGCATCTCCAGCAGATAATATATGCCTGGAAGAACATATGTGCTGCAATGCCTGGGAAGAAAGGGGGTGATTTCAAAGTTATAAGCCCACTTTGTATTTGCATTTTGTTGCATGTTTGGATTTATTTCACAACTTCAGTGTTACTTTATAATAATCTGTGTTATTAAAGGCTTTGAGAGATGAAGTCTACAAAACCCAGGAAACTCTGTCCCTTTTAACAGCAGAATATTTCATGCACAAGAAACCTGAAATAAAGTGGATATAATTATATTGAAGTTACCAGTGTAACTCCACTGTAGTTTTGCTTCAATACCTGTAATTTCTACTAAATCCTCATAAGTGGAAGGCTAACTCCATGGCAAAGAGTAATTACAGTGCCTCAAATTTTCAAGTGGCTACTTATTTTGGGAGCCCAGCTAGAGTCTCCTTTAAAGATTTACAGACATACCACATGTCTCCATCCCTCTTCTCCACAGTTTTCAAATAATGCCTATTTAAAGTCTAGCCCCCTTTTGTCTGCAGAGCAGTTAGTAAATCTATGCAGTAAATGTTATTGCCAAGTGCCCTTAATGACACAAATGGTTTGATATACAGATATGGTTTAACATATTAATAGGTAATTTTTTAAAAATTCTTATTTCCACTAGTTAAGTTCTGGATATTTAGAACTTAAGAATCTGTAAATAACTCTCCTGTATTACATTGTCTTCTTTAAACTATATCCTTAAGTCTTGCCATGTTTTTTTAATAGAGAAGAAAATGTTAGACTCCGTGTAATTATTTTTAACTAAGCAGATTGTCATGATACAGAACAATGGTTTCCTCAATAGGACCACACAGAAAAGACTTTGGTAGAGTTTTGTGAAAGCAGTTTGTTTCAATAATATTTAACATAGAATTAAATATTTAGAAAACAGTAATTAGCCGTCATCTTCATGTACTACCCCTGGTATTTTAAATACAGTATGCACAACACTGGAAATGATGCCACTGGCAATATTAAAGTTGTTTATCTCCCACATATGGTTATATGTGATGTAAGTGTTGTAGAATAGAGTTGGCAATACCAACATTTAGGCATGTTACACAATTCTGTTTCTCATTAAGAATGTTTAAGTAACCATAGAAGGATGCTTCCTGTTTACATAGTAACGTCTGCATCTTGGACTAACTAACCTATGAAACTCAAGGTCAGGAAGCTTTGATGATATCGCAGCAGTGCACAATTGGGGACATCACTCCAACAACAAAAAATATCCGTACGCTCAGCATGTTTAATGTACGAGCACAAGAATAGAAATGAAATATATATTTCCCCTTACCACTGAGTGTGTTTTTTGTGGTTTGTTTTTTAATGTTGGGGGGGAGGGGAACCCACATAAGTTTTAGCTGCAAAGGTAGCTAAATTTGACCAAGTTCCTAGCTGCCTCCAGTTCTCGTCCCCCAATTTGAGTGAAGAATGAAGGGGAGAGGGAGATCTACCACAGTGAGTTGATTTTATTATACTGGTTTTACAGAAAGGTTGATGAAATGGCAGTAAGAAATACAACACTCTTCATTTTACATATTGGGATAATCCGAACATATGATTTTGTAAGAAAGAGGAGAATTTGGGAGACAGGGCTGGGGCTGGGGCTAAGAGCCCAGTGTTTTTACATGGGGATGGAGAAGAAGTTAACCTACTTGGATCTGCTTGTTCACTACATGGTGTGGTAATACTATCTTTTTTTAATCATTTCTGCGTTTTTGTGTTGTGATCGCCTCTGAAGGGGAATACTTGAGTGCAGTTGAGCCCCTGGTGAATCCTGATAGTTGCTGATTTTAATATAATCAAATTTCATATAAATACCAGGCAGGCTAATGATTTATAATAAAATCTTTGTTTTGGACTACCTATAAAGTCTTCTACATCTGCATCTGATATTTGCATCTTTTGCCATTTGCATTTTTTGGAGCCAAAATTCTAGGGAAAACCCTCATTTCCATTTCAATTAATTAGTTTCCTACCTCCTGGCTACCTCTAGATGTTGGCTTTTATGCAACTAGAATGAATTATAGTCATTTCAAGAAGATTTTGTACAGTTACATAATGTATATTTGTATTTCTCCCCTCTGGAGAAGAGAGTAAACTTGTGTGTGGAAAGATTACATCAATCTGTGCTGGAGTCTTTAAAACGTTCTTTATAATTAAATCCTTTTTCAAACAAATATCCGAGGAAAAGAATAAACCCATCGAAGCATTCATATATTTTATTATCGCATCGCAGTAGTGATGCTGTATTTATGGTTGAGATACTTTAATTTTCAAGGGCTACAAAACATTGCTTTTTGACCTGAAAGGTCTCATGTTGAGAGGTGCATTGTGTGTGTTTGTTTTTTAAATGACTAACCTTTTTAAAATGTGATGATAAACTTCCCTGACTCAGAAGCATTTAGACCTTCATTTATCCATGTTCTCCAATTGGCACTAAGACAGTTTTGTCCTCCTCTTTTTTTTTTTAAATGAGTCTTCTCATAGGAGTGCATCTGCCTGTCCGGAGTCCAGAATTCTGGTATGGTCTGACCGTAATCAGAATGGTTCAGAAGCAAACCAGGGCTTTTTGTTTGTTTTTCCTGCTGGGCAAGAGGACATTTTGGAGACTCTGCCTGAGAGACTTCAAGAGACCTGATTATTCCTGGCCTTTAATACGTACAGCAAGAGAGAAAAATGGTTGAAGGAGGGAGTGGACTTTGGATTGGCAGATGCACTCAATTATGAGAAGACCAATTTTTAGGTATAGCAAAAGTGTGTCAGGCTCAGACACTGTGGAAGGAGGAACAGGCTGTAGGTCTATGAGGGGTAGGAAGGATAAAGCAGAACAAATATTAGAGATCCTCCACTTGCAAGATCTTCTGCACCTAAAGGCCGTGCTGGCTAAAAGGATGTTGTCTTTCTGATGCTGTGTGTGAATGACAGCTCAAGTGGAGAGTGGAAGTAAGAGGTTCTGTTCAGAGCTGGGTGTAAAACAAATCCTTGTATCTGATGGAGGTGAATTTGTTGGCGCTGGTGTCTTCCATGAATGGCTATTTTGACCCATCTGAAAACAGAATCCTCATGTGTTTTGGATCACTTATTCTGACTGCAGTAGAAAGAAAAGGTTTGTAAAAGGAAAGGGTGATTTTTATTTTTTTATTTTTTTGTCAAAAAAGATTGTGTGGGGAAGGAGGTGGATTGAAATGAGAATGACACGAACAGTGTGTGGCTATGCTGGATAATCTCTACACCCCATCTGTCTTCAGTATTCCGTTCCAGGCTTGGGTGAAAACACAGTCAAGGCTGCCCCAATGTGCAAGGCCATGGCTTGTAAGTCTTCGCTCCTGTTTGTGGCTGCAATTGGCAGAGGAGAAGACCTGATACTGGACCTTGGTGGATGAGAAATATGACTTGGCCCTGGAATAAGGAAAAGAGTCTCTGCTGGAGTTGTGAGGAATCCTGCAAGGATTTAAATCTGTATGCAACCTCTTCAACTTCTCATAGTGCTTCTTTCTGAGGTCAGAAGAATATTGAATTCCCTTGTCAGGAGTTTCTCCAAAAAAGGTGTTGCCCATCAAAAGGACCTTGGATATGACAGGTTGTCGGGCTAGTGGGGTCTGATCCTTGAACTGGTTTTATACCTGTGAAATTCCTCCTTATTCATACAACTATAATTGAGAGCAGAATCAGGCCCACTGTCTGTTTTCCTGGCTCTGAACCAAATAATTCAGTCTAGCTACAGTGGAACAAAAGAGACTGTAAGAAAAATGGTGGGTGTTTTCACATCACATTCATCACAAACAAAGACTGTGGGGAGGGATATAATTTTCTCTCTGATGCATTTAGGTTTGACTTTTGCCGTAAGCATCTTTGCAAGGAGCTTAACCCAGGTGAGCAATGCCTGCACTGTAACCATGCTAATCAGAGAGCCCTTCAAAGCTGTTACAGACTTCATAGTCTTTGCTTGAGTGGCATTCAATCTGCTTGTCATCTAGGTTCTTCAGAGAGGCAGCACACTCCATAGGGATATCAGTCTTCTTTGTAAGTTGTGAAATAGACACATCCACTTCAGGGGTTCCTTCAGACTTCTCCCGTCTGTCTTCCTGCATTGTGATGCTTTTTGGCACTCCTGGCTGAAAGAGGAGTTCTTCTTGAGGTGTAGTTGCTCTGAGACCATAATACTTTGTAATGACTCAGGTATAGGAAATTCTACAGCACTTTTGAAAAGATTCTCTTTTCCTGCTTCATGCGCAGTGTCTTAGGCCTGGTCTACACTACGACTTTAATTCGGATTTATCAGCTTTAATTCGAATTAACCCTGTAACCGTCCACACAACGACGCCATTTAATTCGATGTAAAGGGCCCTTTAAATCGATTTCTGTACTCCACCCCAACGAGCGGAGTAGCGCCAAAATCGATTTTAGCAATTCGAATTAGGGTTAGTGTGGCCGCAATTCGATGGTATTGGCCTCCGGGAGCTATCCCACAGTGCATCATTGTGACCGCTCTGGACAGCAATCCGAACTCGGATGCACTGGCCAGGTAGACAGGAAAAGCCCCGCGAACATTTGAACTTCATTTCCTGTTTGCCCAGCGTGGAGAGCACAGGTGACCACAGATACCTCATCAGCACAGGTAACCATGCAGGCTGATAATCGAAAAAGAGCACCAGCATGGACCGTGAGGGAGGTACTGGATCTGATCGCTGTATGGGGAGAGGATTCAGTGCTTGCAGAACTTCGTTCTAAAAGACGAAATGCAAAAACTTTTGAAAAAATCTCCAAGGGCATGATGGAGAGAGGCCACAATAGGGACTCTGAGCAGTGCCGCGTGAAGGTCAAGGAGCTCAGACAAGCCTATCAAAAAACAAAGGAGGCAAACGGTCGCTCCGGGTCAGAGCCACGGACATGCCGCTACTACGCCGAGCTGCATGCAATTCTAGGGGGGGCTGCCACCACTACCCCACCTTTGTTCGTGGATTCTGGGTCGGGGATAGTCTCGACGCCTGAGGATTCTGCCGAGGGGGTAGAGGAGGAGGAGGAGGAGGAGGAGGATGAGCTTGCAGAGAGCACACAGCACTCCCTTCTCCCCAACAGCCAGGATCTTTTTCTCACCCTGACTGAAGTACCCTCCCAACCCTCCCAAGCCAGTACCCAAGACTCTGACCCCATGGAAGGGACCTCAGGTGAGTTTACCTTTTAAAATATAAAACTTGTTTTAAAAGCAAACGGTTTTTAATGATTACTTTGCCTGACTTTGCATTCGCGGTCAGTTCAGCTACTGGAAAAGTCTGTAGCTACTGGAAAAGTCTGTTAACGTGTATGGGGATGGAGCGGAAATCCTCCAGGGACATCTCAATGAAGCTCTCCTGGAGGTACTCCGAAAGCCTTGCCAGAAGGTTTCTGGGCAGTGCATCTTTATTCCCTCCTCCATGGTAGGACACTTGACCACGCCATGCTTGCAGCAAGTAATCTGGTATCATTGCCTGACAAAGCCTGGCAGCGTATGGTCCCGGTGTTTGCTGGCATTCAAGCAACATCCGTTCTTTATCTTGTTGTGTAATCCTCAGGAGAGTGATATCACTCCTGGTAACCTGGTTGAAATACGGGAACTTAATTAAGGGGACAGAGGTGGCCATTCCTACTGGGCTGTTTGCCTGTGGCGGAAAATAAATCCTTCCCTGCAGTTAGCCAAGCGCAGATGGGAAATTGGCCCTGAGTTTTTCGCGTTTGGCTAGCAGGGATCTTCCCTGTTACCAGCCACGCGGTGGGGGGAGGGTACCGTGATCATCCCAGAGAATTCATGGAGAGGGGGGGGGGGGGGGGGGGGGGGGGGGGTAGTTTGGTGCCTGCAGGGATCTTCCTGCAGGGTTAGTTTGTTTTCTGGTGCTGCTGAATGTTAACAGAAAAACCGCAGCACTCTACTTGCCTGAAGGGGCCCAGACAAGCACCACCACACTGCCCCCCCCCCCCAACTGGCTGAGATTGGCCAGGCTTCTGCAGCACTCTACAAGCTATGCTTGGTATGTTGGAAAGCACGGACGGCGCTGAAGCTTACCATGGCCGCATGCAAGCCGAATTCTGTTGCTGGAACGTGAACCTCTGTTGCCCAGACCTGTGATTGATCTCTAGCAGCAAAGTCACAGGCACTCAGCATTAAGAGGCAAAATGCGACCTTGCACAGAAATCACATGTGCTATGTAATGTGAACAGTGTTGGTCACCGTGAAAGAGTATAAGCATTGTTCTGCAAAATGTAGCTTTTAAAACAATTCTCTCTTTTTTCCCCTCCCTACAGCAGCTGCAAATTCCTCAAGCCTCCCTCCTCCATCCCGAAGGTTATCACAGATAAGGCGTCGTAAGAAGAAGACGCGGGAGGACATGTTTTCTGAAATTATGCAATCCAGCAGGAGTGACAGAGCTCATCTGAATGAGTGGAAGGAAACAGTTTCAAAGTATAGGAAAGAAGTCAGTGAACGTGAGGAGAGGAGGGACCAACGTGAGGAGAGGAGGGACCAACGTGAGGAGAGGAGAGACGATCGAGATGAGAGATGGCGGCAGGAAGACCAGAGGATGAAGGATGCAACGCTGGGGCTGCTCCGGCGTCTGGTGGAGGTTCAGGAACGGCTGCTGGAAAACAGACTGCCGCTTCAGCCCCTGTTCCACCCTCCCCCCTCCCCATGTTCCGTATCCTCCTCACCCAGACGTGTAAGAACACGGGGGGGGAGGCTCCGTACACCTTCCCATTCCACCCCAGTAGACAGCCCAAGCAAAAGGCTGTCATTTTTTTAACCTTTTCTTTGTGGCTTTTTCCTTCCCAGCAATCCTCCTCCCAAATACCACCCGGGTTCCCTCCCTCTTTTTCTAATCTATTAATAAAGAATAAATGATTTTTAAATGATAGTGACTTTATTTGGTTTGAAAGAAAGCTGGGGGAAGGGGCAGGGTGGGTTCCTTACAGAAAATCAGTCAGTAAAGGGGGAGGGTATTCATGAAGGAGAAACAAACAGATATTTCACACGGTAGCCTGGCCAGCCATGAAACTGGTTTTCAAAGCTTCTCTGATGCACAGCGCTTCATGGTGTGATCTTCTAATCGCCCTGGTGTCTGGCTGCGCGTAATCAGCAGCCAGGCGATTTGCCTCAGCCTCCCACCCCGCCATAAAGGTCTCCCCCTTACTTTCACAGAGATTGTGGAGCACACAGCAAGCAGAAATAACAATGGGGAGATTTCTTTGGCTGAGGTCAGAGCGAGTCAATAATGAACGCCAGCGGCCTTTTAAACGGCCAAATGCACATTCTACCACCATTCTGCACTTGCTTAGCCTGTAGTTAAACAGCTCCTGACTCCTGTCCAGGCTGCCTGTGTATGGCTTCATAAGCCATGGCATTAAGGGGTAGGCTGGGTCCCCAAGAATAACTATGGGCATTTCAACATCCCCAACGGTTATTTTCTGGTCCGGAAAGTAAGTCCCTTGCTGCAGCCCTTTAAACAGAGTAGTGTTCCTGAAGACGCGAGCGTCATGAACCCTTCCCGCCCAGCCCGCGTTGATGTTGGTGAAACGTCCCTTGTGATCCACAAGTGCTTGCAGCACCATTGAAAAGTACCCCTTGCGGTTTATGTACTCGGTGGCTTGGTGCTCCGGTGCCAAGATAGGGATATGGGTTCCGTCTATTGCCCCACCACAGTTAGGGAATCCCATTGCAGCAAAACCATCCACTATAGCCTGCACATTTCCCAGAGTCACTAACTTTCGTAGCAGCACCTGAGTGATTGCTTTGGCTACTTGCATCACAGCAGCCCCCACAGTAGATTTGCCCACTCCAAATTGATTCCCGACTGACCGGTAGCTGTCTGGCGTTGCAAGCTTCCACAGGGCTATCGCCACGCGCTTCTCAACTGTGAGGGCTGCTCTCATCTTGGTATTCTGGCGTTTCAGGGCAGGGGACAGCAAGTCACAAAGTTCCATGAAAGTGCCCTTACGCATGCGAAAGTTCCGCAGCCACTGGGAATCGTCCCAGACCTGCAACACTATGCGGTCCCACCAGTCTGTGCTTGTCTCCCGGGCCCAGAATCGGCGTTCCATGGATAGAATCTGCCCCATTAACAACATGATCTCCAAAGCACCGGGGCCTGTGGTTTCACTGAATTCTGTATCCGTGTCTGTGTCCATGTCCTCATCATGCTGCCGCCGCCGCTGCCTCCTCTCCTCGTTTTTCTGGTCCTGGCTGAGCATAAACTCCACGAGAACGCGCGAGGTGTTTGCAATATTCATGAGTGCTGTCTTGACCTCAGCGGGCTCCATGCTTGCCGTGGTATGGAGTCTGCAGTGTTCACCCACCCAGGAAAAAGGGCGCGAAAATGGTTGTCTGCCGTCCGTTGCTTTCATGCAGGGAGGGAGGGAGGGAGGAAGTGAGACTGTACCCAGAACCACCTGCGACGATGTTTTTTGTCCCATCAGGCACTGGGATCTTAACCCACAATCCCAATGGGCGCGGGAGACTGCGGGAACTATGGGATAGCTATGGATTTGCTACCCACAGTGCAACGGTGCAGAAATCGACGCTAGCCCCGGTACTTGGACGCACACCACCGAATTACTGTGCTAGTGTGGCCGCACTCATTTCGACTTTATACAACCTGTTTCTCAAATCCGAATTATCTAAATTCGGATTAATCCCGTAGTGTAGACATACCCTTAATGACAGTGGCTGTTAATCCAACCGTTTTACCTTGAAAGAGTCTGTCACTGTCAGACTCCTCTGCAGATTGAGAGGAGGAAGGACAGAAAGTTTATACTCCTCAGAGGAGGGAAGTGCATTTGCTTTATTCTTTTAAATGAAAATACACTTTTTTGGCTTTTTAGAGTATTTACACTTTATAGGGTTCAAAGTGTTCATTTTGGCCTTCCTCTGATAGTGACATTGGAGGGGAGGGCTGTCAGGCTGCTCTGAGTCTGAAACTAAGTATGATTCCAGGAGGAGGTGTAAGTTAGGTACCTGCTGAATAAACTGCCAGCAGGGCCAGTTTAACCTTTTGTGGGCCTGGTGCCAAACATATGAGCAATGGAGCATGGCATGGGGGAGGGGGGGAGCAGGTTGGTCGGTTCCCGGAGCAAGGGGCTGGCCAGGGGCATGGCATGGGAGGGGGGCCCCGCTCTGCCCAGCCCAGTGAGAGGGCACTATTTATAAACCGGCAGTCGCCAGACGCACAATGGCCCACCCAGCCCTGTGCTGCCAGCATGCCCCTTCCCCTTGCGGGTGGGCCCATGCCACGCCACACAGCCCCCCTGCCCAACACCAGAACACCCCCCCCCAATTCCCAATGGCCATAACCCCCCAGACCTGTTATGCCCAGTGTTCCCCACAGACCCTGCCACAAATGCACAGCACCCTGCACACCACCATCTCTGCCCAGTGCCCCCCTGCCCACAGCACCCCACACAGCACCCCACACAGAACCCCCACTCCCTTGTGCCCCAATACACAGAGATCTTCCCTGACCCCTCACAGCCCAGCACCCCTTCCCTCCAGAGCCCTCCCTCCTGCCTCCCGACTGCACTCACCGGCCCTCTGGGAGGTGACTGTGTCTGCCGGGCTGAGCCGCCTGTGCAACCAGGGCTGGTCCCGGGATGGGGAATTGCTCCGGCCCCTCAGGAGTGGTGCAATCAGCCAGGCCAGGGCCTGCCCCAGGCGGGCTCCCTCAAGACCCACTTGCCTGGAGGGGCCCAGCCAAGCCCCACACACTGTCCCTCCCAACTGGCCAAAACTGGCCAGGCTTCTGCACCAGTCCCAAGCGGCTCAGCTCCGGGAAGACAGGTAGGGCCCCACAGGTGGTAGGAAGCAGAGACTGCCCGGAGCCGGAGATGCACTGGGGTCTGGCAGGGGGCAAAGGAAAAGCCAGCAGGTGGGGTCTGGGGGTGGAGAGGAGCCCTTGGCTGGCAGGCTGAGAGGAGCAAGTGGTGGGCGGGGGGGAGCCAGCAGCCTGGCGGGGTCTCAGGGCACAGTGCAAGCAGAACAGGCCGGGGCCCCTTCTGAGCATGGGCCCGGCTCCATGGTACCACTGGCGCCATTGTAAACCCAGTACTGACTGCCAGGCAATAATGAGGGGAGGCCCCTTAAGCATCATGTCTAATATTCAGGAAGGAGAGGAGAGTCCTTTAGAAGTGCTTTCTCTGAGGATTGAAAAGGGCAGGGGCTGGTTTTAATGTCGGGGAGATCTGCAGATTCTTACTGCTGAGAGAGAGGTGCTGCCGCCTTTCTACTTTTTGGAAGAATTCTTCCAGCTTTTGTTCTTTTCAGTCAAGGAGAGTGACACAAATGGGGTGCCTAGGGTGTGTCAGGCTAAACATTCTGGCATCACTCTGATAGCCCAGTCCCAGGGGCACTCTCCTCTGCCCTCCTGCACTAAGAACCTTATCCAGTAGTTAGTGGAGTGTGGTTCAGTCCAAAAGACAGAAGAGGAAAGAGAGAAGGGAAAGGCCAAGAAGAAAAAAAGGAAAGAAGAGAAAATGCCTCTGACCCACATGGCTAGGCCTGCCACTGTCCAGTACATCCAGCAGTGATACTTCTGCTGCTGTCTCCATGCCTCTTTGACTGTGGGCTTTGTGGTTTGCACTCAAGGCTGGTGTACACACTTCAGTGGAGAACGTACCCTGTGAGTGGGATAAAGAATGCCAGGGAGAAAGGAGGAGTGTCTTGTGATCAAAACACAGGAGCAGGAGTCGAGATTTCAGTTTAGTTCCCAGCTCTGCTACATGTTTCCTATGTGACTTAACTTTGCTGTGCCTCAAGTTCCCCCTCTGTGAAAACAAGAGGATAATATTTAACAGTGAGGATTAGTTGACTAATATTTGTAAAGTGCTTTTGAAATGCTGTGATGGAAGGTTTTATAGAAGTGCAAAGTATCCCTATTAGTAATCCATTTTATACCAGTAGTGGCCTGGTAATACACAGAAAATCTGTACACCCAAGATTTTTATAAAGCAAGAGAGAAGCATTGAAAACTTGAACAACATTATGTACAAAAATGGAGTCATTTTATCCATGTCATAACAGGACAGTGCTGTTTTGAAACATGTTTTGAGCGAGAGGAAGGGATTTTGTCATGCACAGCTGTCCCATGATGGATAAAACATTTGTCCTGTCTCTGTTTATAGAAGTATAAAAGAGTGAGAAGTTGCAAGATTATTGACAACAGGATGTCATATCATCACTAAAATGTACTGCTCATGAACTGGAATTGATAGTTTCAAAATGCTATGAGTGTCAAGTTAATTCACACTAACAGGAAACAACCCTCAGTTGTGAGAACCAGATAGAAAGTCATTTCAAATACCCAGCTGGTCTATTTTGAAACACCTGTCCTATCAAGATTAATTCTATTTGACCAATCTGAGAGTGAATCGGCCAGACGACAGCAATCATTGCGTAGAAAACAGACTTTCAGCTTCTTTTAAAAATAATGAATAAAACAATACTGTCGAGGAGTACAGCAGCTTGTAATCTTTAATACTGAACACTTACGTCTTACTGTCAGACAGCACACCAATTTACTTACAATAATTGAAAAAAAATAAGGTAGCCAGATCAGTATTAAACTTCATTGTGGCCTCAGACTTCTGGAAATCATTAATAGTTCCATGGTGTGAGGGCCTGGAAAGGAGACATAACAACTGTTTGCGTGTAATAAATCAGAAAGGATTTGTAGTGTGCAGATTCACATGAGGTAGCATCACCACATGCTATCACCCATTGTGGTTGCCACATTTGAGACCATGATCATAGAATATCAGGATTGGAAGGGACCTCTGCAGGTCATCTAGTCCATCCCCCTGCTCAAAGCAGGATCAATCCCCAGACAGATTTTTGCCCCAGATCCCTAAATGGACCCCTCAAGGATTGGACTCACAACCCTGGGTTTAGCAGGCCAATGCTCAAACCACTGAGCTATCCCTCCCCTTAATGATGTTTGGATGCAGCTCAGCAGAGGAGAGCATGGTGGGTTGAATGACTTCATGAGCTAGATATAGCTGTGGGCCCCCTTGTTGTAAAACATCTAGTTGGACTTGGTTTGAATTGGCACAAGGTGCCCACAGCCTCCTCAGTGCTGTTGGTGGCTAGCACAGACCTGAAAGTAGAAGAGGGAGCCGAAGCAGCTGAGGGATGTTTCCTATTCACTAAATCCCCTAGGCAGCCTCTGCCAGTAGGGCTCTTGGGTGCACTGACCATGGGTTAAAGCTGACCTCTCCACGTGGATCGCCTCAGGGAGACGCAGCGTTGCCAACTCTGCCAGTGTAGCAGTTGTTGCTCCATAAGGGAGGTATCATTTGCCTCTCCCCTGCCCCAATGGGAATGAATAAACCCAGCAAAGCAGCTCTGGATCCAAATCTTTCCATGCAGGCCTCCTGGGCGACATTCAGACCAAGCGATAAGCTAGGATACTCAGCATCCTTATCCAGAGAGGGAGGCCCTGGAGCAAATGAAGTGATCACTAGATGGAGATCACTACACCCTGCTGATAATTTGGGTGCTTACTTGTTGCAGAGTAAGCTCGTCTTTATCAGGTTAGTGGCAGGCTTTCTGATGACTCTAGAGCTGGCATCTTGTGCAAAAAGGAAAGGAGGACACTGACTTCCCTTCCCGCCCCCAAAACTTAAATGTTCTTAATAATTAACGTACTTGTCTGCAGATGTGCAGAATCTGAGAGATCCTTTCAGCAGGGTGGCAAGACAGAAAGGTCCAGCTGTAGGAGCAGAGGCATTTTAGTTTTCAGAAAGTAAACGCTGTCTAGCAAAATCAGTTTGCAGACTCACCTAATAATGGGGTGATTCTCTTAGTCTAAGAGAAACTGGCAGCATCCAAAGAGATCTACCTAACTGGCTAATACTTTATAAAAACTGTCTCAGAGATATTTAGTAAAGCCCCAAGTTTACAGTCAGGGAGAAAGTAGTAGAGACCTAGTAGTGATTCAATTTGGTGGTGGTGTTTTTTTAAACCCATACTGTTCTTGTGGGAGCATATTGTTGTTCAAGAGTTAAGGATAATAGTCAAGCTCCTCACATGGTGTAAATTGGAGCTATGCCCATTTATACCAGCTGAGGTTCTGGCCCGTCTGTTTCCATGTAAGAGGGTATGTGGGGGAGGGATGCTACAGCATTGACTAATCTTGGAATATAGGAGACAATTCTGTAAAAACATGGGTTTGATTGTCAAACATCAATAGACTCAGATACAGGTTTATAAAATATTTTGTGCTGCCATTAGTTGAATTGTGGATCTGCAAAGTGCCTTTCAGAGTGTCATTTGTACAATGAATAGCTCCAGCCATCAGGATTTAGCTTTCAGCTGGCCTTTATAAAACAAAGGTCCTGACCAGAAAAGCAGAGCAGAACTCATTGTGTTCCACAGAATCAGGGTGCTCCGTCCAACTGCTGTTAACACTTACTCTGCCAGTGGCATGCTATTGTGACAGATGCCAATAATGAAAATAAGTGAAGAGCCTTTTTATGGTCAATTGAGCCTTTCCTTATAAAGGTAACCAAGTGCATGTATGGCAGTTTGGCTACCTGACATTAGCCAGATTATTTACAGCAGCGAAAGATGGTTTTCTAGAGAGTGTATTGTTTTTCCACCCAACATTGTTTTCTGAACCAGAATTATGTACATGATTTCATAGACTGATCTATTCAATCAATTCTTTGAATTGTTTGTTTTTTATTTCAGCTTGAACAAAGCTATTTTAAATATGTGTAAGTGTCATTTGTACGAATATTTTCCGTGTAGAACTAGCACTACCCTTGTTTGGTTTAAATGTTTAAAGCACTAGACTGAGGGAGCCAGGAGATCTAGGTTCTGTTCCCAATTCTGCCACTGACTTGGAGTGCGATGACAGGCAGATCAGTTAGTCTTTCTGTGCCTCAGTTTGTCCATCTGTAAAACCGAATAGTACCCACCTCATGGGGCTGTAACGAGGCCTACTTAATATTCGTAAAGCTCTTCAAGATGCTTAATTTTAATGCACATAGCACGGCCCTGCACTGTCTGTCAGTGCTAAACTGATTTATGGAGAAATTGCTGTGTGGAACTGGAGTTTGAAGACTCTGAAGAAGGAGAAAACCTAAGCATACAAGAACAGCCATAGTGGATCAGACCAATGGTCCATCTAGCTCCGTATCCTGTCTTCCAACAGTGGCCAATGCTAGATAACTTCAGAGGGAGTGAACAGGGTGATTATTGAGTGATCCATCCCCTGTTGTCCAGTCCCAGCATTTGGCAGTGAGAGGCTTAAGGACACCCAGAGCATGGTGTTGCATCCCTGACCATCTTGGCCAGGGGTGGCCAACCTGAGCCTGAGAAGAAGCCAGAATTTACCAGTGTACATTGCCAAAGAGCCACAGTAATACATCAGCAGCCCCCCGTCAGCTTCCCCCCCAATGTTCCCAGCGCCTCCCGCCCACCAGCAGCCCCACCGATCAGTGCCTCTCCCTCCCTCCCCGCATCTCCTGATCAGCTATTTCATGGCGTGCAGGAGGCTCTGGGGGGGAGGGGGAGGAGTGAGGGCATAGCAGGCACAGGGGAGGGGGCAGGAAGGGATGGAGTGGGAGCAGGGCCTGTGGCAGAGCCAGGGGTTGAGCAGTGAGCACCCCCAGCACATTGGAAAGTTGGCGCCTGTAGCTCCAGCCCCGGAGTCGGTGCCTATACTAGGAGCCGCATATTAACTTCTGAAGAGCCGCATGTGGCTCCGGAGCCACAGATTGGCCATCTCTGATCTTGGCTAATAGCCATTGATAGGCCTACTTATCCTCCACGAACATATCTAATTCTTTTTTGAACCCTGTTATACATTTGGCCTTCACCACATCCCCTGGCAACGAGTTCCACAAGTTGACTGTGTATTGTGTGAAGAAGTACTTCCTTTTGTTTGTTTTAAACCTGCTGCCTATTAATTTCATTGGATGATCCCCTGCTTCTTTTGTTATCTGAAGGGGTAAATAACACTTCCTCATTCACTTTCTCCACGCCAGTCATGATCTTACAGACTTCTGTTATATCCCACCCCCCTTATTAGTCTCTCTTCCCAGCTAAAGAGTCCCAGTATTTTTAATCTCTCCTCAGGTGGAAGCTGTTTCATACCCCTAATCATTTTTGTTGCCTTTCCTGTACTTTTTTCAATTTTATTATATATATTTTTGAGAAGGGACAACCAGAACTGTGCGCAGTATTCAAGGTGCAAGTGTACGATGGATTTATATAGTAGTATTATGATGTTTTCTGTCTTATCTATCCCTTTCCTAATATTTCCTGGCATTCTGCTAGCTTTTCCAACTGCTGGTGCACATTGAGTGGATGTTTTCAGAGAACTATCCATGATGATTCCAATATCTCTTTTGTAAGTTGTAACAGCTAATTTAGACCCCATAATTTTGTACATATAGTTGGAATTATGCTTTCCCATGTGCACTACTTTGCATTTATCACCATGGAATTTCATCTGCCATTTTCTTGCCCAGTCACCCAGTTTTGTGAGATCCCTTTCTAAGTCTTCACAGTCTGCTTTCAACTTAACTATCCTGAGTAATTCTGTATTTTCAGCAAATTTTGCCACTTCACTGTTTACCCCTTTTTTCCAGATCATTCATGAATATGTTGAACAGCACTAGTCCCAGAACAGATCCCTGGGGGAGCATTTTATTTACTTCTCTCCACTGTGAAAACTGACCCATTTATTCCTACCTTTTTGTTTCCTGCCTTTTAACCAGTTATTGATCCACCAGAGGACCTTCCCTCTTATCCCATGACTGCTTACTTTGCTTAAGAGCCTATGGTGAGGGACCTTGTCAAAGGCTATCTGAAAGGCCAACTATACATATCCACTGGATCACCCCTGTCCATACTTGGTTGACACCTCTCCCCAAAGAATTTTAATAGCTTGATGAGGCATGATTTCCCTTTACAAAAACCGTGTTGACTCTTCTCCAACAAATCATGTTCATCTATGTGTCTGATTATTCTATTCTTTACTGTAGTTTCAACCAATCTGTCAGGTACTGAAGTCAGGCTTACTGGCCTGTAATTGCCAGGATCACCTCTGGAGCCCTTTTTAAAAATTGGCATCACATTAGCTATCCGCCAGTCATTTGCTACAGAAGCTGATTTAAATGATAGGTTACAGACTACAGTTAGTAGTTCTGAAATTTCACATTTGAGTTCCTTCAGAACTCTTGGGTAAATACCATCTGGCCCTGGTGACTTATTAAGGTTTAGTTTATCAATTTGTTCCAAAACTACCTCCATCAGCTCCTCAATCTGGGATAGTTCCTCAGATTTGTCACCTAAAAAGAATGGCTCAGGTGTGGGAATCTCCCTCACATCCTTTGCAGTGAAGTCCCATGCAAATAATTCATTTAGCTTTTCTACAATTTATCAAGTTTTCTTTTAACCTCTTGTGGGAGGAGATAGCAGACTGCATTTCCAGAAGTGTATCCAGGAGACCACCCTGTAAGCTTCAAACTTACATGTTTTGCATGTGCTCAGTAGGATTACAATTAAACATATAAATATTCATACATATTGCCCTTATAATGGAGAAGAAACATATTACACTTTTTGGGCTGGTTGAAATAGACCTGCAAGTGCCTCTTCCTTTGAAAAGGCGACTTTCATACCCACATGTAAAGAAGAAGATTTAAACTTCATTTGGGAATCCTTCATTCATTTTTGAAAAAGGAATCTAAATAAATGGCTACAACTGTACATTCTATACCCCAAACTGGATATTATGGAGAAAACAATAAAAAAAAAAGGCAGCACAATTCATTCACTTGGGGTTTCAACTCCTGTTAAAATTTGTACTGTCTACTAGTACTGATTGACCTTTGGCAGTCACAACCCATGAGGTGTTTTTTTTTGTTTTTTTTTAACTGCATTGTTCGGACACAACATTTACTTAGATACAAGTTTGCTTGCATTTGTGAACCTCTGAGAACTTTTGATGGACCTTGGCTGAGTGTAGCTGGTTTTAGGTTTTGTTACAACTGCTAAATTTTGTCTTATTTCATGTTTCTTTTGTGGAAATTCTGAATAGCAGCAAAGGCAGTAGAGCAGTATGTAGATTTAGAAAGGTAGCACTGCATTGATTTACCCTCAGTTTGTGTTTGGAAAGTGTCTCTTCTCCCTTCCTCCCCCTCCCCCTTGCCATATGAGCTGGAAGAGGACTCATCAAGTTTAGATTAGGAAGAAACTGATAGCATTCAGCAAGGGGAATTTTTGTGGGAGGTGGATTTTTCAAGGCCTGTGGCTAACAATTCTATATTATGAACAATGACCATATTTACATGAGTAGGTTATGTCTACAGTGCAACTGGGGGTGTAATTTGCAGCTTGTGTAAGCATACTCCTTCTAGCTTGGTAAAAATAGCAATGAGACTGTGATGGCCCTGGCATCAACATGGTTTGCACAGACCTGTTTAGGCCTCCACTGTGTCCCCATTGGTATTTTTACCAAACTAGCTAGATTAAAGCTACTTTGGTACATCTGTATGACTTGCAAATTATACCAATTGCAGTGTAGACATAGCCTCAGTTACACCTGTATAAATCAAGAGCAATTCCATTGAAGTTTTGAAGCAGCTCTGGATTTGCAAGAATGTATTCTAAAAACAGAAATGGACTCAGTGTGTGGTCAATTCACTGTGTATCACGTAATCTCCACTGTTTACCTTTGTACACTTAGTTTTACGTGGCTTAATACTAAAAATATAATTTAAATATTTATTTTAAAATCATTTTAAAAACCTGAGAAATGACCTAAAACAGCAGTCAAGCAAATCAAGAAAGAATTTATCTAGCCAGTAAAATGTGCTCATTTAGCAAATTTTGTCTGCATATAAGTGATTCTTAATGGCAAATAGAGAGAGATTTGCTAATAAGCTTTTCCCCATCATTAAGCATTAGCTTCACTCATATATGTGTTCATTGTATCCATACAATTGTCTACATTTTAATACTTTTTGCAACAAAAAATAATGCAATAAATTGTGTAATTGCTGCTTTAAAAACAAAATCTTTTGCATTATAATAGTCAAAATGAATGGTAATGCCAAGTAATTAAATTCTACAGCTGGAGTTTCATATTAACTCAGCAGTTCTCTTGTATGAGTACAAATGAATGTTATGGGATAGAACATAAAGTTCCTGGTACTAGAGTTTACTCTCTGATATGGATATTGCAGATAACTTTGCAAAGTGTACTCTGAAAGGAAGTATAGTCCTCTCCATTGCAGTATTTCCTCTAGAATCTGTGGAAGGCATTCTGCAGGTCCAGGAATCTCTGAAGGGAGAAAGGCAGACCAGGCGGGGCCCATATAATCTCCCATCACTCTTGCACTCAGTGGAGATTGCCAGAAATGGAACACAGTCAGAGGTTGCCCCTCCTATGTGGTGAATATCCCCCACTTTAAAAGGGATCCTGAGGGCAGCCATGCCCATAGAGGTCCCTGGTAAAAGAGCTTCGAAGGAGCTATGCAGTCATGAAGCGAGGCCTGATGTGCAGCAGAGGTGGTCAGATCTAGTGTAGAGGCATAGGTCCTCCCCATGTGAAAAGCCAATACCTCCCGTAGCTAGTAGAGATCTCTGATGACAGGATGCCACCAATCCCAACTAAAGAATGCAGAGGATATACACAAGGGGAGCCTAGCAAGGTTCCCTGTCCCTTTATGCAGTTATTACCATGTAGGAGTACAATCTGGCCCACGGATTTTTAGAATATAGCTACTATACTGAATATTAAGATGCTCAGGAGAATCTTAGCTACATGAATAAGCTACATTATTTGAAGATGAAGAAATGTCTGCCATTTGCCAATATCATTCAGACAGCTCAAATGTGGGGAATATTCATGTAAGTCGTCATCTCTCTAATTACTAGAACAAATCTGCAAGTCTGGGGAAAATGTTAGGAGCAGCAGGAAATTGTACTGTTATGGAGTATTTTGAGATTAAAATAAATTAATAGAGAAGACAACACAAATCTGGAGATGAAGAGATGAACGTTGATGCATCTTACCTACGCAGATGTTTTCCGAATCCATCCAAGGTTGTACAATATTCTTGATGCTTGTACAATAGCTGATTTATTCTAGGATCTGACAAGAAATTTCAGACCAGTCAGTCTGATATTACCTGTGGAGAAAGTTGTATAATATTTCTGGATGAATTGGAGGAGATAATTAAATAAACTCTGCTTGAATTAATACAGTTTATACAGCTTCAGGAAGGTTAAGCTAATTGTGACTAAAAGTACCAAGAAGCCTGTCTAAGAGCATGTAATATCAAAGTAAGTTAATATGCACAGATTTTTTAAAAAAAATGCCAAAAAATAGCAGTTATTTTAAACAAATGGATGAAGTAATAAACTCCTTATAAATGTAAAATATTGGAAATTACCATGGTGGATGTGGTACATTTTAAGAACAGATGTTGATGGTCTTCCTGTCGTTAGAACTGAATCTGTACAGTCATGTGCATGATTAATTTGATCTGCCATTTTGGAAAAAAAATAAAGGAGCAAATTATTTTCAGACTTGTTAGCATGTCACTTATTGGGGAAATACATTTTGAAATAGATGGAGTTTGTACTGGTCAGTGATGGATATGTAAGTGTTGAATGGATTAGTTGAACTGAAACTTACATTCTCAACATGCCCCTATATCTGGAATACATGACCTTCACAAAAATGCAAGTCTGGCTGCCCCAGGATAATGCCACAATGAAAATTACTAACAATCACACTCTCAGCTGGATTAGAAAGGCATTAAAGCCAGGTCCATATTTGGGGGCTTCTCCATCTATCCTGGTTAGCCCCTGTGTGGTAGGTAGGGTTACCATACATCCGTATTTCCCCGGGCATGTCCGGCTTTTTAGTTATTAATTGCCATCCGGGAGGATTTTTTAAATATATAAAAACGTCCGTAAAATACGGACACATGATAACCCTACCCACTGCCCCCTCTCCTCTTGGGGTGTCAGCTCGCTCAGCCTGCGGATTGCAACCCCCCCGTGCTGCTGCAACCCTGTGCCCCACGGCTAGGAGGGGTGGCGTCTCTGCAGCCAGCTGCTGGTGTGGGGGACCCGCGGCTGCTTCTCCCTCCTCCGAGCACCCCCTGTGGCTCTGGCAGAGCCTCAGCCTCCCCCCCTCTGTCCCGGCCATGCAAGGAGCCCCCCCCCCAGCGGTCCGTGCAGCCAGGGTTGCCTCCCCCCCCGACGGAGCCGCTGCCCGGGGGCGGGTCCCGGTGCAGGGGAAAGTTTCTCAGTGCGCGGCAGCTCCCAGGAGCCCAAGCTCCCCAACCCGGGAAGGGCCAACGCTGCAGCGTCTCCCGCAGGCTGAGCTGCCGCAGCCTTGCCAGGTCCAGCTGGGAGCAGGGTGGAGGCTCCCCTGAGGGAGGTGAAGGGTGCGGGACTCGTAGGTGTGGGGGATTCTGAGGGTAGGGGGCTATGGGAGGGGGTGGAGGGCTCTGAGGCAGGGGCTGTGGAGAGGGGGGGGCTGTGGATGCGGTGGGGAAATGAAGGGTAGGGGTTATGGAAGGAGATGAAGAGGAGGACTGAGGTGGGGGTGCTGTGGAAGGTGGGGGGCGCAATGGAAGGTGGGGGCTATGCGAGGGGGTGGGGGGCTCTGAGGCAGGGGCTGTGGAGAGTGGGGGGGCTGCAGAGGGCAGGCTCTCAGGAGAGGGGGCACTGAGGCAGGAGAAGGCTGAGGATGGGCCCTGTGGAGAGCGGGTGGCTCTGAGGTGAGGCCTTGGGGGGTCCGGTGGGCAGGCGGGAGGCGGCTCTGGGGCGAGGCCTGGGGGGTCCGGCGGGCGGGCGGGAGGCGGCTCTGGGGTAGGGTTACCATACGTCTGGATTTTCGGTCCTCAAATCCCCATCTGGGAGGAATTTCCAAAAAGCCAGACATGTCCGGGAAAATAGGGAGGCATGATAAGGGGACTGCCTCGTCCCCGGGCTCCAACTTTCCCAGCTCCCACCGCTCTCCACCGCAGCAGGGGCTGAAGCAACTTCCCCAGCGCAGCAGCAGCCGGGGGGCAGGAGGGAGAATGCGGGGTGCTCAGGGGAGGGGGCAGAGTTAGGGTGGGGACGGGGCGGTGCCACAGCCCCGTGGAGTGTCCTCTTTTTGCAGTATTGAAATATGGTAACCCTAGTGGTAGGGAAGTGCTATTATCCCCATTTCACAGATGTGGCACAGAAAGGCTAAGTGATATACTCACAGCCACACAGGAAGTCCATGCTGGAGCAGGGAATTGAACCCAGGTCTCCCATGGCCTAAGCCAATGCCCTAACCATTGGACTATCCTTCCCCTTGTGATACTAACTATATTTTAAAATAGTGAAGATGGAGTTAGCTGGCAGTCTCAGAGCGGCATAACAAAAGGGGACCCAAGACCAGTACATGCTGGAGCCAGTGTAGAAGAAACCAAGGTAGATTGATTTAAATCAAGGCAATTTAAATCATGATTTAAATCACAAAGTGGAAAGCCTCTTAAATCATCATTTTAATCAACTTTTCAATTGTACTTTTATTGTGCCTTCACATTAGTTGGTATAACCATTAAAACGTTGATTTACAACTAAATAGAGCCTTTATGCTAGTTTTGGTACATCTGTTTGCTATCTAGAAGGGTACACTATAACTGTGTACATTTATTTAAGCAATTATATAGCTTACAATTTTCAGACTCTTATTCATTGTACATTTTCTATCCATCGGCATAGGCAGTGTTTACGCTGAAGCACTACACAGCTGTGCCACTGCAGCGTTTTCAGTGTAGACAAGCCCGTAGTATTACTCATTGCACTACTTTAAAAAAATGAGATTGTAAATGAAAGATTCTTCCTACTACAGCTGTTTGTACCATTGTTGAAATGATATAATTTATTTCTAAACCCAATTTTATATGAAAAATAATATAGCATAAGGACTGTCTAACTCTATTTGAACCCTTATCTCTAGCATCATACCGAATAGTTTGAAAAAAACTTTTTAAATGTTAAAATTCATAAGTGCCTAATAAAACTTTACCACTAAACTTTTACCTGTTATTGAGCAATAAAAATATCACTTCAGAAGTCCAGCAGTAACAGGAAAAAATGTGATTGATAAATATTCCCACAACAAACAAACGTACCAATTATATTTTGAACACTAACATTTTGAAATTCAGAAGTAAGTAATCACCCAAAACACAAATTTATCATTTAGCAGCATGGTGGGTCACCCACAAGAATGGTGAAAAAAATAAGTTTACTAACCAGTTGATCCAGATAGTTCAGACCTGTCCACATCATCACACCTTCTTGGCAACTGTTGGAAATGGGCCATCCTGATTATCAGTACAAAAGGTTTTTTTTCTCCTGCTGATAAGCCCACCTTAACTGATTACTCTTTTTATAGTTGGTATGGCAACACCCATTTTTTCATGACATCTGTGTATATATATCTTCCTACTGTATTTTCCACTGCATGCATCCAATGAAGTGGGTTTTAGCCCATGAAAGCTTATGCTCAAATAAATTTGTTAGTCTCTAAGGTGCCACAAGTACTCCTGTTCTTTTTGCTGATATAGACTAACACAGCTACCATTCTAAAACCTGCCTCCTGGGAAGTATTTTTCATAATGTTGTTTTATTCTGACAGCTCTTTCTTGCGCTGCTTACATTTGGCACATGTTCCTTTTTACCCAGAGGTACAGGAATTTCTTGAAAATATTCCCAAATAGGTCTTTTTTTATGACCTCCACTCATGGCAGATTTTTTTCCCTCTAGTTCCCAGGTGTTGAAATCAACACTAGAGGCTGCACTCTGAAGAATGTTGTCTCTTTTTCCCACAGTGTCCTGCTTTGGCACCAGTTTTGCTCCTTGCTGGTTGCACCCTCTGCTCATGGTCCCTTGTTACAGAACTCCTCTGCCCCCCAAAAAACACAAGAACTACCAGAAATCCAAGGCTTCTGCCCATGTAACCTACATGCCTTTTGCACTGCAGTATTTGATTGTTTAGAGACAGAAAGGGGTGCAGTTGAGAAATTAATGGACTTCTGTGTGTTTGTATCCCTGTCTGTACACTCATGCATGGCGCCAGAGCAAGGCCATTTACTTGAAGTGCCCAGAACCATTCAGAAGCAAGGACTGGTAATTAGTTATTGGGCAGATCAGTGTTTTTCCATGAGCTGGAGAGTATCCATGCTGGGTGGAGTCGTGAATATTCACAATTTGAGAACTGAGCCAATCAAAGCTCAAGTAGGGGGAAGCTATAAAATAGGAGAATAAACCACACAGTTGCGCTCAATGGATGGTCCTGTTGGTGTCTCTTGGAGTCAAAGGCCAGGTCCCAATGTCTTTGACTTTGCCAGTCTCTTGTACCAATAGCACAGAACCTTGGTCCCCCTCAGGATCAAGCCCTTTATATAGTATATGATGTGTTGTGCCATATTTATAAATCTTGATCTCAGAAGTAACATACTTTCCCCTGATTATTTATTTAAAAAAGCAGCCTTTAACACAAAGTTTTTGTTAGAGGTTCATGGATTCAGCATATTTATTATCAATTTAAATATTTTAAGAGATTATAATAAGTTTAGGCTTTAACATATTTTAAACTGGGTTATTTTTAAAAAGAAAATTATTAAAATAAAAAATCTGTTTTAAATAAAAATAATCAATTATTTTTAATCTGTATTGGGAGAAACACACAGCCTCAAAAAGGAGAAAGAAAATCTTATGTCAGCTGATTCAAGACTCATCACTGTAGATCTCCAGAAAGAGTTGCATTGAGCTTTGTGGCTAGGAAGGGAGAGTTATGACTGCAATATAGAGATTCAGAGTAGTGGTAAGCAAATAAGGGGGAACATAGGTGGGTTTGGTGGAAGAGGAAGGTGGTAGAAGAAATCTTGGAGAGTAATTATGAACCACAGTCATACCAGTCAGGAGTGAATTTTTGATTTGGAAGAGAGTGGATTCCTATCTACTTCTAGGCACCCAAAATGTAGTCAATCGCCTCCTGCAGGACTTAATCAAATATATTGTACAGAATTGGGTATATAGATGAGTTAAAATTTATGGGTGTACTTTATTAATCTGGCTGATACAAAATAAAGTGTCCTCCACCTGAGATTTGGTTTATTCATATTAGTTAGAAAGTTGGGGATGTATTATTCATCCTGCTTTTCATTTAACCTGGCACGCTGTGAAAACAGGTAATAAATAAACATGAGTGTTCCAAGGAGAAGTTTCTTCTCAGCAATTATGTTTTCAATCATCTGGCCATTTTCTGCATTGTGTAGCAACGCACTTTTCTTTCCTTCTTCACCAGTCTCACTCATGTGAGTTTTTTGTTGATGGGGCACAGGCTTTTTTTTTTTTTTCTCCTTTTTTTTAAGTAACTTCTTTGGTTTTGTAACTTGTGCTTTTGCAATGGATGGGTAAATGTTGTGGATCTAAAAGTCAAAGAAAATCCTTGGAGTTGCTGAAGCCGAAATGCGCATGGGTGTAATTTAGTTGAATTGGTACCAGTATGAGTTCATTTAGATTTCTTTTTTTCCTACTGTCATCTAGTTATTCCTGATCATTACAAATTCTGTGTTAATGACTCTGCCCAGCATCCAGCGTTCTCATATAGTCTAATTTTTGTATAGAAACCAGGCTGAGAACTGAATCAGATGCCTGGGATCCATGAACAGACCTCTCACTGGAAAAGTGCCACTCTTCTAGCATCATCCACCTATCCCCTTCCTCCCCAAAACCCTACAGAATCCCCTGTGCTGAAGGAGTTCTGTGGAGTCCTTACGGGTAGCAAAGAGGCTGGGAACAAGACGAAGAAGACTAGCCACATCAGTGGCACCATCCCCCATCCTGCTGGATTTCTGCTGCGCCATTCTGTGAGGAGTGAATACATTATGGAGGTGTATTAACTGTCCCCGTGTCCCATTTGCAGTTGTGAGCGAGAGAGCTGAGCAGCACAAGAGAATGGCAAATTGAGAGGCCAGAAGCAGCATGACTCCCGGTGGAACTATGCTGCCAGCAAGAGAAGGGCCAATCAAGTCGCATGGAAGGGTAGCTGTCTGTGCAGATGGCTCCTGTGTCTATGGAGCTATGGTTCTGAAGGATTCCCATGATTAGGAGTGCTCTCCTTATGACCTCAGCCAGACTCCAGAATGCCCTTTGCCTTTGAAGGGATGGTTGGTAGGAAACACCACAAGGGGAAGTTTAAAGAGATTTCTTGTCCCATCTGACTCTGTTCATTGGTTTCTCTCCAGCAGCAGCAAGCTGTATCCAGAAAATGCATGGAAATCCCACAAACAATGAGGTAGCAAGGTCTTAGTTCTATGCAGATACCATTGGGATAGGGAGTAGTAGCAAGACACACTGGGGGAAGGGTATGTTCTCCCTTCTTTGATTTTAAAACAATATAGTTCTCGTGTATACTTTGACTTCAAACTATGGACGAGCAACAAATGCTTTGCAAACAAAATCACAGCTTGACCTCCTGGCCACAAATGCCCAGCCCCTCCCACCTCCCCCCCCCCAAGAATTTCCTTTGTGAGAGAAAAGTTTCTCCCATGTCACAAAAAAATTAACAAAATAAATGAAAAAGGTCTCATATGAAGCAACTCCTGCCATGTTAAAGTTACCAGTCTTTTAAAAGTGGGACATGAGCTTTTCTATCTCCTGAGAATCATTGTTTTTGCACAGGCAAGGGCAATTGCAATCCACATTGTGCAAGTCTTTGGAACCACACGTTGATGAAAAATCATGCAACTCATAATTCCACACTTTTTCTTTTTAACATTCACAGCATTGACTAAATAGGTTAATACACAGTATTTGGCAATTTCCTAATATTAGACTGTCACCTCAATCCCTGCGTCGTCAGTGCATGCCATTGAGCGTGCATGAGCCTAGTCAATTCTTTGAGATTTTAAATTGTAGTTTCATTTTAGATTTGCCAGCAGATTTTGTACTCCACTATGCCTGACCATTACTTTCCATTGGAGCACACATTTAACCGGTATACCTCTCTTTCTTTGAGAGACTACCAAAAGTAGGATGATGACATGTCCCAAGTGGCATTGTATAACATTTTCTGACTAAATGAGAGGAGGAGAAGGAAAGTTTTAATGTTGAAAGGGTTATAGGAGAGCTCAGGTGATCTAAGCAAACAGTCATGAGGATAAACTGAAATTACATGAAACCTTCGCTCATAATTGCTTCCCAAGTTAAACCCATTTTGTAAGGATGCAAAGGTAACAGGGAAACTCTTCTGATATTAAATTTCCAAGAGAAACAATCCCTGATGTTAACCTTACCTCAGAGCTACTTTTAATAGGTATTTGTGCATTGTTCTAGGACTAGCAGAAGAGTGATGAATTAATTCTGGTTTTAAAATAAATATCAATGTATGTTCCTTTACTTGAATATCCTTACTATACTTTCATATTGGATTAGCTATCTTTTTCATTAGTGCAGCTAGGCAAGACTAGATTGGAAAATTGTTTCCAGAAGCGCTAAATGTTTCTATAGTATTTCCTTCTTGGATAAACTGCCAGTTGTGATGGCATTGATTTTAGTGATGCTATTGGTGACATAGTAAAATTCTGTTTGGAAGCCCTTTGTCACCTTTTGTATATATCTTCTGTTTTAACACTTGGTATTTTCCCTTCTCATTTGATCACGTGCTAACTACTTTTACAGTAATTGGATGGCATTTTAATTGGGGCTATGCTAAATAATTCAGCTTGGACATGCTCTCATTTTGACAGTGCAGATTCAACCAGACAAAGAGACCATTAATTTGCTCTAATAGTTGATGAAGCAGGCCTACAGTGGCTGGATTTGCAGACTGATGTGGCCTTTTAGTTTTCCTGCATTTTTTAGCCTTCTGTTTAATAATATGCCCAACTTTCTTCATGCTCTTTGGTATTTTATTTTAATATGGATCAGTCCGAGGAACGGGCATTAGTAGCTCATCTTAGATTTTAATTCACTTTCAGTTTGCTATCTACTATTTTATTTTTATAAATTCTGAATTTGCTATGATAGAAGCCTTTCAAGTACTAGACACTAGGGGAGTTTGCGTGGCTTGCAAGCCACAGCTCACAGTAGGGGAGGTGATGAGGAGTGAATGCCAGGAGTGATAGGACAGTGAACAATGCAGCAGCCACTCCTTCACTCTTAAATAAAGAACAATATAGATTGCTCCACTGTACTAGTTTAGCCTCACTGACCAGTGCAAAAGGGGAAGGCAGGGCCATGATCCGATCCAGTCCTGCTCCTAGACTCAACAGATGCAAGGCTTGAGGTTGTGGCAGGAGGCACCAGCAGGTGAAATCCGGATCCAGAGTCTCTCCATTGACTTCAATGGGCTTTGGATCAGGCCCTTGAATAGGAAGTTCCCAGGAAAGAGGATGCAAGTTGGGTTGAGGTTGGCTTAACAAGGATTCTGACATTCTGCATCCAGAGACCTACCTCCTCCCAGCATAGACCCCCTAAACTGATTGCTTTACAACATCTGAAAATTAGCCAGTTCCAACAGGGCGTCATCTTGGGAACTAGTTGAGCTTCCAAAGGACTATATCTTGTGTGAGAAGCAATTGATAAAGACAAACCTGGCTATTTTTATTTGATCTGTAGGAATCCGCACTATGACATTGTTAGCATTAAATACTAATTTGTGGCATTAGGAATCCATTTCCCCACTGCATGGAACTTATGCCTAAATTTTGCATTTACCCTGTGGAAAAACACTTTTGGGGGGGGGCGTGTCTAGATTTTGTACATATGCCTATATACGAGATATTCACTGACTTATCAAAGGAGTTTGAGTTATGTATTCAGTCACTGATGCAAACAGATGTCAGGGCCTGAAATGGCAAAATGTATAAACAGTATCAATTATGCTTGCTATTTCTTTAATCCTTCCCCAGGCTCTTGTTGAGATAGACTGGGGCCTGCTCCATCTGAAACACTGAGATAAAGCACTGCTTGAGAGAGAGAGAGTCTGCCAATTTTAAATGTGACTTAAAAGTCAGAGCAATCTGTGCACCTTTTAAGGCTGCTTCTCCTTTCTCAATTCAGTGGGTGTGATTTGTTTGTAACACACACTTTTCTTGGCTTTCGCAGACAGTTACGACTCCTCTGTGGTCCATCTGCAATGGGTGGGAGGAATAACTGCTAAGAGGATGACAAGGAAGCTGCCTGATCTGGGGCAAGGCTCCATCATCGTTACTGAAATTGTCTAGTCCTTCGTGCACCAGTAACCCCATTAATTTCAGGGGTGCTACTTGCCAAAGGCCATTGACATTAGTAGGAGTCTCACTATTGTTTTGAATGGGAGCAGGAATGAGCTCATACGGCACATCTGCACTGGATTTGGATGTGTAATTTCCATCTCGGGTAAATGTTGCCCACGTTAACTCAAAAACAGAAGCACATCTGCCGCAATGCAAGCAGCAGGAGGGGCAAGCGAGACCAAATCCATGGCTGGGGTTTCAGATGGGATTGTACTTAGGGTGGTTTGCCCCTCCTGCCACCAGCGCCTCCACAGCCAGGCTTCTATTTTTAGTGCTCTTGCTCGATCCTGTCTACCCGAGCTGGACGTGACACGTCCTGCCCCAGTGTAGACATAGCCTCAATGAAGTACTATCCTGCTGAAGAAAGGGTGGCAGAATCTGGCCCTTTGAAATTGTCATTTTTCAGCCACAGGTTGCCAAGGGGCACTGATATAAATTTAGTACTAGAAAAGTCATTCATAGGAAAATCTGTTGAAGCTTGATATTAATTAAAAGTTTTTCAAACTTTAGTGGCTAGAAATTATCGCACACTTTGCCCTGAATGGTTAGAGCTCTGGTGTATATTTTGCCTCAGCTATAACAAGAAGAAAGAAAAAAAATTCAACCATTTTCCCTAGGATCCAGTTGTACCACCTTTCCTCACTGGGAGTAATATTTACTCATCAGAGTGGTCCCTTTGACTTCATTGGGAGTACTTCCATGATACACACCTACCAACAAGGTGCAATTCATGCCTGTGTACGGCGCTAGTACAAGCTATGCACCACTTCAGTCTAACTCACACCCTATGTGGAGTTACAATTCATTCCCTGCCCTCTCCTGACTCGGGGGGCAAAGTTGCTAACCGCAGCCTTACCCAGGGCACAGTATTTTTTTCCCCTGGTGGCTGGATCTATAAGCCTGGAAATCTAAAATTCAGAAAGTAAATAATGTTAGCTCTATAGTTAGACACATCCAGAAAACCAGATTCACAGTTAATATCCCACTCAGTATTATAGCACAGCTGGTGGTGCTCTTTTAGCAAGTGTTTCCTCATGGTTTGAGCAGAAGGCTAGTAAGCAGAATACTTAAGTTAGTGGCACAACTGGGAGTATAACCTAACTTCCAGCCATGGGAAACACACTTATATGTGCCTCAGTTTATCTACTTCACAAGATATTGTAGGGCTTAGAAGATGCTTTAAGATGAAATACATAAATGCAGAGAACCATTAATAGTCATCCATAACTGTGAATTTCCTTGTCGTAGTTGGGTTTGTTGGGCAATCTTGAAACTTATTGAGGTTCCTATGTTTTCAGTTCTCCAGGTTCAGTAAGTGGTCCCTATGTTCCCAGTGTTCCTTACTAATTCTAGAAGCCCACCACTGTACTTTCATCCCCCTCTGTAACCCAAGCCAGCATGCTTTGCCAGAAGCTGACTCCACATCAAACAGCCTGAAAGAGTTCAGAGGATAGTACTGTAATAGTTGACAAAAGGAGCCTCAACCTTTCTGAGCTCCTGTTGAGGCAGGGAAGCAGGCTAGGCTTTTACTTTGAGGTTCAGAAGGAATTGTACTTAGTTTCCCAACCTGGGGAACACTTACTGATGATTTATTGCTGAATTGTCTGCTACACAGTCAGTGAATTAACCTGTGCATTGTTCTAACTAAATTCAGGATATATATATATATTATCATGCCACAGCCTGAATTTTCACCTCCTGATTGGCGAGGGGCAGTGGGGGAGGGAAGGGAGTGTTCTGTCAATTTGTAGTTAAGGGAGTCCAACATCTGAGTATCCCAAAGCCCAGTGGTTAGATCACTCGCCTGAGAGATGGCACATCTCTTCTCCCCTTCAGGTGGAGGGACGGCTTGAACTGGGGGTCTCCAACATCACAGCTGAGTACCCTAACTACTGGGCTAAAAGTTATGAGGGAGGTCATCCTCCTCCCTGCGCCTCTGCCTGGCCTCTTGTAAAAATGGCAGAGCCACAGGAGAGTGTTTACAGCTGAGAATCCCAAGCAGATGAAGGTGCCTCCCTGCAGCCCTGATTTAGATTAGGGATGTAAATATTGGTTAAAGTTAACCAGTTAAACAATTAAAATTATATCTTTTAACCGGTTAACAGTTACAGAGGTAGTTCTATGGGCCTGGCATGGTGTGGACTGGGGCTTGGGTTGCTTTGGCCTCCGGCACGGCCAAGGCCGGGGTCCCGCCGGCACAGCCGGGGCCAGGGCTGCTCTGGCCAAACCTGGTGCGGTCGGACCTGGGGTCCCACCCACTGGCACAGCCGGGGTTAACAGCTAACTCCTGAGAGGAGTGGGGTTAGAACACACCTCTTACCTTGGCATCTCCTATTGGCTACCGTAAGCAGGAAGCTGTGCAGTGTGTTGGGTTTTTGAATCCTCTTCTGAGGCACCTGTCTCCCTCCATTCACTGTATAGTGAGGCTTGGCACCAAACTCAGTCTTCGTGAATCCTGGTGATTTTCAAGGTGCCTAAAAGTTAGGCATGGTGCCACTCAGCATCACCATGCCTAGCTTTCTTTGTGACACTAGCCCATACACCTCAGCTAGCCACACACTAAATATCTGTGTGGATAAGCTCTCAGTGTAAGAGGAGGATCAACAGATGTATATAATAAACAGATGAGAGGCACTATTAAATTACTATTAATTCTATTAAATTAATAGAACTGAACAAGTTTTGGGATAATTTGTTACCGAATTATCATCCCTTAAAATCTTTAAATCAAGACTCAGAGGGGTAGCCGTGTTAGTCTGGATCTGTAAAAAGCAACAGAGAGGCCTGTGGCACCTTATAGACTAACAGATGTATTGGAGCATAAGCTTTTGTGGGTGGATACCCACTTCGTCAGATGCATTTAATGGAAATTTCCAGAGGGGGGTATATATATGTTAGTCTATAAGGTGCCACAGGACTCTTTGTTGCTTTTTATAAATCAAGACTGAATGTCTTTCTGAAGAGATGCTCTAGCTCAAAGCAGAAGTTATGGGCTTCATGCAGAAATTATTGGGTGAGGTTATTTGGCCTATGCTATGCAGGAAGTCAGACATAATGGTTCCTTCTGACCTTAAAATCTATGCATCTATAAACTGAAGTTCAGGCAAAAACAAGTAGTTGACCTGCTTCCCTTTGGCTAAGGTTAACAAATACAAGTGTGAAAAATGCTGGTTGTCATTTTTTAGAAAATATGGTTCTCTCACATTCCCCTGGATTACCATAATGACAATGTTTATAGGGCCCTTTAAATACAGCAGAGTATTGGTTTATGCCATATAAGACCAAGCCCAGGAGGAGGAAGAAATTGTTTGTTTTGTTTTGTTTTTTGTTGTTGTTGTTTTTTTTCCATTGAACCTATAGATGCTGAAGAATTAATGATAAATACAGGAGGTAAAAAATGCCCTGGATATTTGTTGAAGATGTGTCTTTTGTGTTTTGATCAAATGTTTTTAAAGGGCAGTTGGACCACCAAGTGAAACGCTAAAAAATGAAGATAGTGTGTGAATTTCCTAGACTGACATTTTTACTATATCCAGAAGAAAGCTGCACGGGCACATCAGTCCCCTTTTTGCTACATAAACTCCAAATATCACTTCTCGGGGACACAAGCAACATGTGTGAGATTCTTTAGGACGATAATAGATAAAAAGTAACCTATATAAATACTTAGTAGCATTGCTTACAAAACTTTTCAAAGGCAGATGTAGTTCTCATGATGTGCCTTTTGCTAGTTGTTCATGACTGCTTTTAAGTCGCAAGTGCATAAACATCAACTGTGGCAAACTGAGAACACTAAAATGAATAAATATTCCCATATGAAAATATCCATCTGCAACTCACTAGGTATTATTTCCTCATGAGCCTCCAGCACAGTCAACAAAACCAGCTAAAGTAGCCTGCAAAATAATCTCTTATTTCTGATATTAAAGGAAAAAGGAATACAGAGGTCCATTAAAGTCTACTAACTACAACTTCTTAGTCTTAGAGTGAAAAATATCCTTTTGTTTCATCTTGCTACATAATCAAGCAAATAGCATAAGTGCCCAGGACACTATTTTTTTGATAAGTCTAACTCCCACTATCTCAGCAATTATACTTCAGACATTCATTTGTCATGACTCGTTTTTCATCATGCATCTGATTATCATTCTAGGTTGATTTCTATTTTTTCCCATTAAAACACGCAGCAGCTCTGCTAATGCATTCTTTTGAGTAAGCACTGAATCTCAGGTACCATTTTTCTGATTTTTGTACATTAGTGAGAGCACAAGAATTGGAAACAATCAAACCTCATATGCTACAATTTGTAGGTATTACATCTTGAGAAGATTCTGCAGCATGCTTTATGGTCCAAGTGACTGGTTAGTAACAGTAGGATGAGAAAGACTATTTATGTCTTTAAAAACTATTCTGCCATTCTCTCTCTGACGTGGCAGCTAATCGGCAAGTTAGTGAAGGATTAACTAACACCATTATTGGCATGGGATAGATATGGAACGCTGAAGGGAACAGACACAGTCTCACTAGCTGGGAATAGATCTATCTGGGGGAAAGGGCTGTGAAATAATCAGTTTGTGTTCCCAATGCCTGACAGCTCTTTTGGGCAAAACCCATCTCATTGTTTAGTCATGTGATATATCTATGCTCCCAGGATGGTGGAGGAGAGAGCAGGATGAGGTGTATTTGCTGCTTTACTGGAGAAAGTGGTGCTAATGGAATGGCTTCCCATGGTTCTTAAAAGGCTCTGGCTGTGGGACCTCAGGTTTGTTTCAGACTTCGATGTGAACCAGGCTTTCAATAATTACTTATCTCCATAAGGGATTCTCATGCACCATGTGTGTGTTTTACTTTGGAAATATCTGTAAGTATTAAATTTTGTTATTTTAGAGCTAGTCTGTGGTTGAATTATCTAGATTTTTATGACACTTTGCACCAAAGTATCTGAGTACTCTCTGTTGAAATTAAATTGATCTGCTGATTAAATTAAAACTGGACCATGATCAGGTCTGAGAGAGTAAGGAATTGTATATAAAGACCACTTGAACCAGATCCTGGCTTCTGCACTTTTCATTAATTCTATAGCTCAGTGGTTTGAGCATTGGCCTGCTAAACCTAGGGTTGCGAGTTCAATCTTCTTTATATGACCCCCATCACTGCAGTATTTGAGCACATCATGGTCTTCAATGTATTTACCCTCACAACACCCCTGTGATGTAGGAAAGCACAGATGTCCCCATTTTACAGATAAGGAATTGAGTCACAAAAAGACTAAATGACTTTCCCAAGGCTGTTTATGGCAGATAAGGAATTGAACTCATGTGTCATGGCCCAGGCTAGTGCTCTAACCACTCGCCCATTCTTACTCTTGGGGTCCAGAAGATGAGGAGGGTGGTTGTCACTGTGGGGAGGAAATGGCCTCAGGGAGGCAGTATGAGGCTAGTTTAAAAGCCCATTCTGCAGTCACCAGTTTCAGGCCCAATTCTGGACTTCCTGGAGGAGTTTGGGGTGGAACTCCTGAACCTCTATATTCCTGAAGGAAGAGGGAAGATGTCCCTCTTTTGAAACAATAGTAAAGAATAAAATTGTCAGACACATAGAAGAACATAAATTGTTGGGCAAAAGTCAACATGGTTTCTGTAAAGGGAAATCATGTCTTACTAATCTATTAGAGTTCTTTGAAGGGGTCAACAAACATGTGGACAAGGGGGATCCAGTGGACATAGTGTACTTAGATTTCCAGAAAGCCTTTGACAAGGTCCTTCACCAAAGGCTCTTATGGAAATTAAGTTGTCATGGGATAAGAGGGAAGATCCTTTCATGGACTGAGAACTGGTTAAAAGACAGGGAACAAAGGGTAGGAATAAATGGTAAATTTTCAGAATGGAGAGGGGTAACTAATGGTGTTCCCCAAGGGTCAGTTCTAGGGCCAATCCTATTCAACTTATTCATAAATGATCTGGTGAAAGGGGTAAACAGTGAGGTGGCAAAGTTTGCAGATGATACTAAACTGCTCAAGATAGTTAAGACCAAAGCAGACTGTGAAGAACTTCAAAAAAATCTCACAAAACTAAGTGATAGGACAACAAAATGGCAAATGAAATTTAATGTGGATAAATGTAAAGTAATGCACATTGGAAAAAATAACCCCAACTATACATATAATATGATGGGGACTAATTTAGCTACAACTAATCAGGAAAGAGATCTTGGAGTCATTGTGGATAGTTCTCTGAAGATGTCCACTCAGTGTGCGGCGGCAGTCAAAAAAGCAAACAGGATGTTAGGAATTATTAAAAAAGGGATAGAGAATAAGATGGAGAATATCTTATTGCCCTTATATAAAGTCTTGGTACGCCCACATCTTGAATACTGCATACAGATGTGGTCTCCTCATCTCAAAAAAGATATACTGGCATTAGAAAAGGTTCAGAGAACGACAACTAAAATGATTAGGGGTTTGGAACGAGTCCCGTATGAGGAGTGATTAAAGAGGCTAGGACTCTTCAGCTTGGAAAAAAGGAGACTAAGGGGGGGATATGATAGAGGTATATAAAATCATGAGTGGTGTGGAGAAAGTGAATAAGGAAAAGTTATTTACTTGTTCCCATAATAAAAGAACTAGGAGCCACCAAATGAAGTTAATGGGCAGCAGGTTTAAAACAAATAAAAGGAAGTTCTTCTTCACACAGCGCACAGTCAACTGGTGGAACTCCTTGCCTGAGGAGGTTGTGAAAGCTAGGACTATAACAGGGTTTAAAAGAGAACTAGATAAATTCATGGAGATTAAGTCCATTAATGGCTATTAGCCAGGATGGGTAAGGAATGGTGTCCCTAGCCTCTGATTGTCAGAGGGTGGAGGTGGATGGCAGGAGAGAGATCACTTGATCATTACCTGTTAGGTGCACTCCCTCTGGGACACCTGACATTGGTCATGGTTGGTAGACAGGATACTGGGCTGGATGGACCTTTGGTCTGACCCAGTATGGCCATTCTTATGTTCCATGATATTTCCTATCTGGTCTCTTCCTGGAGCCTGGGAAATGTAGTGCACCCTGGTGGCTTTATAGCGCTGCTTGTGGGAATACAGGACAGAGATGCGACTATGATTCGAGACTGGACCATAAAGACAGTTCTCTTCATTATGCTTTTTATACATATGGCACATTTTGTATAGAAGGACAGCAGAGTTTTTGTGGAAATCATCATTTTACTTTGAGTGAAATGCATACCTTTTTAGTTCATACCGAAAGTCCCTTTCTCTGTATGCTGGGGAGCCTTCCTAGAATAGCAAGCAGCCAGTCTGGGAAAAGATTACAGCGTGGTTGATTCATATCATCAGACAGTGGCAATTTTCATGGTTTTATTTTAATATGTATATTCTTATTATGGCCTTTATGTGAAAATATATTGCAGTGTAAACAAGACCAGACCCATCATGAAAGCCTTCCTCTGTCAGGGTGCCATACCACACTGAAAACCTAATTAAACATGGGAGCAGTTATCATTGGGAAGATTTGCATTCTGCCCCTCTGAGTGAACTGAATCTCTTTTGAATTTATTACTTCATGTCATTGCACAGCGGATAAATATTTTTCATAATGTTTTTTAAGGCTCTACTGAGGAAAATCCCTAAACTGCCACTGAAAAGGTCTTATACAAGGGCACAGTAGTCTGACAACTGCAGTATCTCACTTTTTCTGACTTAGTTCTCCATTTACAGCATAGAAAATTATCACTGTCTCTATCGGCATTCTCTGAATCTGTCAAGAGAAGCAAAGCATCATTTGCATATAAACATATTTTTTTTTATCATCCCAACTTTTGTACTCCTCACTGGTTGATACCCCTTCCTTCCATTCCCTTCCCCTTCCCTCCCCCCACCCCCATGAGCACAGCAAAAAAATGAAAAGCCAACATAAACAGCAGAAATAAGAACAGACAGCCTTGTCTAGTATCCATTTATTCAAAATGAGGTTGACAGTCCCTACATGAGTACATGTCATATGATTGGTATATAGTAGTCTAGTGATCCTATTAAATGCAACTGGAATATTCATCTTATTCCTACATAACCAGACGTATCATAACACTGAAGTTAGTGTGTCATAATTGTATTTCCCACATTATTTTTACGATTTGCTGGAATAAGACTCCAATTGTTTTTGACTTTAGTGTTTGCTTACATTTATTCCCTACACTATATAGCACTTCTGATTGATCTATGTGATACCACCTCTTAGTGGTTTAAATGTTTGTGATCTGCACATTTATCTGTATACAATGGGCCCCTTTAATTCCTACCATTCTGAAAGAGGTTACCATTTCTTGAAGAATTTCCCAGTACAGAGATAGGAAACAAATGTCCAGAAATGACACACCAGTTCTAAAGGAAAGAAATGTGTATGCAGTGTGCGATTCTTAAAAGACAAAACAGACTGCCTTCATTAAAACCCAATCATATAGTAATGGCATAATAAAAAGCCGCTTATTCCTTGCTTCTAATGTTACGAGCTTCCCTCAAATACTGTTGATCTTTAGGTTTACGCTCAAATCCGGTTTGATGTGAACTATCATCTATTCCGCTCTACTCTGCTCTGGTTAGGCCTCAGCTGGAATATTGTGTCCAGTTCTGGGCGCCGCATTTTAAAAAAGATGTGGAGAAATTGGAAAGGGTCCAAAGAAGAGCAACAAGAATGATTAAAGGTCTTGAGAACATGACCTATGAAGGAAGGCTGAAAGAACTGGGTTTGTTTAGTTTGGAAAAGAGAAGACTGAGAGGGGACATGATAGCAGTTTTCAGGTATCTAAAAGGGTGTCATAAGGAGGAGAGAGAGAACTTGTTCACCTTAGCCTCTAAGGATAGAACCAGAAACAATGGGTTTAAACTGCAGCAAGGGAGGTCTAGGTTGGACATTAGGAAAAAGTTCCTAACTGTCAGGGTGGTTAAACACTGGAACAAATTGCCTAGGGAGGTTGTGGAATCTCCGTCTCTGGAGATATTTAAGAGTAGGTTAGATAAATGTCTATCAGGGATGGTCTAGACAGTATTTGGTCCTGCCATGCGGGCAGGGGACTGGACTCGATGACCTCTCGAGGTCCCTTTCAATCCTATAATCTATGAATCATTATAGGGCTCAGAATGCTTGAAATCTCTGGACCAGATTTGCTGTGCTCCTTCCATTGCTATCTGAAAAACGTACAGGATCAGGATTGAGAGTAAGACTATGTCTACACAACTGCGCTAAGTCGACCTAAGTTACACAACTCCAGCTACGTGAATAACGTAGCTGGAGTCGACGTAGCTTAGGTCAACTTACTGCAGTGTCTACACCACACTGGATCAACGGGAGAGTGTCTACCGTTGATTTACCTTATTCTTCTCGTTCGGGGTGGTGTACCGGGTTCGACTGGAGAGGAATCTGTGATCAATTTGGCAGGTCTTCAATAGGCCCACTAAACTGATCCCGGTGCATCGATGGCTGGAGCATTGAACTGGCAGTAGTGTAGACATACCTTAAGTCTTTTCAATACTTTTAAGACAACAGGTACGGTGAGGGTTTTCCTCCTTCCCCCTTCTTTGGCTGTCAATTAAAAAAATGTGCATATTCCTAATGATGCTATACTCTCATAACATCCTGTATGATTTGAATTGAATTGCACCTAGTTGCTGACAGGGCTTTGGAGCGGAGCACGGAGCAGCTCCGAAGCCCTAGTTGCTGTGCAGATGGTTCACATAAGAGGTTTTCTTCTGGACAGCACTTGGTACTTGCCTGACCTACATTAAGCACACTGAAGGTCAGCACTGTGGCCATCCCCAGCTAAATTAAAGTGATCAGAGAAAAAATTATAAGCTTGTGTTCTTATTAAAATTGTATTTCTGACTCAGCAAATTCAAAGGGTTTGAGAATAAAATTTAGCTGTGCTAATCTCCTTGGTGCTGAAGTTTTTTCATTACCATCAGATATAACAGGAAAGAGTCACTGGAATAAATGATCTCAATAATAGCAATATTCTCCTTCTGCCTAACGCAATCCATTTGAACTGTCTTTAAGGATAATAAATATTTCAATAGAGGTCAGGCAGTGACAAGCTAATTGCTATAGAAAATGTTTGACCTAAAAATATGGGGAAGTAAATGTTTGTGGAAAGGAGAGAGCTTTTATGCAACACATTTTCTCTCTTCAGATGCTGGTGGCTGCATTAATTTCATCTGTTCCAACAGCTTCTTCTAATGAAGAGAGTCATTAACTGGACCTTAAGGGCTCAATTATTCTCCTTATGAGGAAAAGTAGTGGTAGGCATTGGGAGGGGGTGCACCACGCATGTGACAATGCCTGGAGCATTAAGCTTTCCAATAGAGCAGAATGGATCATGCTGGGCAATGAGGCTTGCTATACTTGTATAACAGGTGGAGCCAGATTGCCCCCTTCACAAATCTGATTGTGTAATGGATATGATGGGTCTATGGTGCCACCTACCCACCCATAAACTTCTATGACTAATACCACTGCAGGCTGTGCTAATTTCACCCCCTGGCGCTGCTTAATGGTGACAGCCAAACTAAAGCTGCATGTTGCACAAGAGCATTAGGACCAAGGGCAGCATTCATTGGAGCAGCCACAATTTGGTGCTGAAACTCTAAGAATCCTCTAGGAAGGAAATATGTATGAACAGATTTGGTGCATAGGAAAGCAATGTATTTGCATCGATGCAGAAGTGTGTGCAAGTAGTACTTGCACTTATTGCTAAAGCTTTTTCCTTGAGAGCCAAACTACAATCCCCTGCTGCCATGCAGCTTGCATTTTATATATATATATAAATTATATATAATGGATTCTCTTATGTTACACAAGTCTAAAACTAGACTTTTATGCTGGCTTCATTCTTCACTCTATAAAGAAGTAGTTGAAAGAAAACAAAGTTACTATAGATCTTGGCTGAATTAAACCATGTCAGCTGTACTCAAACGATAAAGTATAGATAGACGAGCAGCTGTATACTTGACGGCAGCGTCATTCCAGTTAGCCTCTGTCCAGCACAAGAAATTCTTTGACTAAACTCAACAACAAAGCAAATAGCTCACCGAGCAGCTTAGAATATTTGGTAAAAGCTGCAAGTACACTTACCCCATAAGACCATTTTAGAAATTAAAGATCATAAATGTACAACTACGGTCTACAGTAAGTGGTGTTTTATGCAAAGCGCACGCCCTACTTGTGATCTTTCGTTTCTGCCAGTTGATTTCCAAGTGAAGTCCTAGATGTTGGTTTTGCCCTACCGAGCCCAAAAGACAGGCTTGGCTTGTTTAGAGACCCCTCTCTTTCCTTGTGCGATTCCATGGCTTTTGTGATCATCCAAGCTAGTTGTCCCAAGGTTTAAATAAGGTAGGGCTGCTGGAAGGGCATTCTCAGTGAGAGGTCTCCCTTCAGGCAAAAGCCCAGATTCAGTGGCCTTCAGGGCATGCTGCAAGGCTCATCTCTTGCCCGCAATTTGCTGGTAGTGGGTCCTGAGAAGGGCCTTGCGTCAAATAGCTGGAGAGATTGTTAAAAGAAGGAACAATGTGAGATTTTTAAGACTTTCTCCTGAGCACCTCACAATTGTCTAATGTCTTTAGTTTCAACTCCCCGGTGAGGTGAGAAACTGAAGCACAGAGAGATTTATGTATGGGGGTAATGAATTGAATCCAGGTCTCCCTTAGCCCAGGCTAGTGCCCTAACCACTGGACCACCCTTCCCCTCTAAGTGCTAATGTAAAACTGCTAGAGAACAACAATGCAGATTAAAAAAAAAAGATAACATTCATAGGAGAATAACATCTATAATTTTTAAAAATGAGGTTGGAATTAGATAACTAAATTTTAGACTTTTAAGGGGGAAAACAAAGACAACAAGGGTGAAAGGCTGTATCGAGAATCAGAGGAGTCATTGCTACAATTTTAAATTTGCAGGTGTTTATGTGTAAAATATGTTTATAAAATGTTAATTAATGATACAGGTTAATTGATTTAGCTTGTGATATAAGGTGTCATTTTATGTGCAATGAATCATGGTTGTCATATTTTGGCTACTTTCTACAGAAGAGGAATTTGAACCAGATCTCCCACATCCTAGGCAAGTGATCTAACCACAGGCATACTGAGTGTAAGAGGGGTGCCGTCACCACCTCATGTTTTTCCTCAAGAAAAGCCCTAACCCAGGGGGGAGGCAGGCAGGCCTCAGAGCCCAGGCTCCAGTCCACATGTTAATATTGCTATCTTTAGCCCCAGTCAGTTGACCTAGGCTCAGACTCGCTGCCACAGGTATTTTTGTTTGTTTTGTTTTGTTTTGTTGTGGTGTAGATATTCCCTAAGCGGCCTCATTCATTGTACAGGGAGCCTGGACATCTAACACGGGACTGTGAATTATGTTAGGTGGCAGGGCACCTACAGCTAGGTGTTACAATGTTAAGCCTAACTGTCCTTTGTGCATTAATTTAGAGGTGGCCAATCTATGACAGGTAGTACCTGCTCACTGTTCAGGTGGTCTGCATAAACCTCAACATTTTTCTAGCTGTTTCGATACTGTGTTTCATACTCATCGTCTTGAAATCTTGTCCTTCTTTGCTTTGCATGACTCAGGGCTAGCTACACTATATAACTTTGCTGGTGTAGCTATACCAGCAAAGCCCCCTAGCAGAGTTGCAGTGTTAGGGTTAGTGCATACTGGCAAAAGCAGTTCTTTAGCCGTTATAGTTAAACCACCACCCCAAGTGGCACAGCTCTGCTGGCAACATTTTGTAGTGAAGACCTGGACTCTCTCACTCCAGGTTCTCTTCAATAACGCTAGTCATTCCAGCAGGTTATCCTACAAAATTGTGTCCTTTGCTCACTCCTTTTCTTCCTCTACAGACACTCTGTAAAGGGCAGTATCCACTCATAAGGCTTTAACTGCCATCTCTGTGCTGGTGACTCACAGGGCTTCCTCTCCACTCCTGAGTTGTCTCCCTCCAGTCCTGCATCTCACCTTGTCTCTCTGATAGCTCCTGGGTCTTGTTTTCTATGCAGGGGATCCATTTCCAATATGGTACAGTAACAATAAATTCTAAAAAAGAGTCCTGTGGCACCTTATAGACTAACAGACGTATTGGAGCATGAGCTTTTGTGGGTGAATACCCACTTTTTCGTATTCACCCACGAAAGCTCATGCTCCAATACGTCTGTTAGTCTATAAGGTGCCACAGGACTCTTTGCTGCTTTTACAGATCCAGACTAACATGGCTACCCCTTTGATACAATAAATTCTAAGTTAGTCATTACAATAAAAATTATGCATTGTATAGTTAAAAAGATGAACATTCAAGAATTACATTACATACATAAATCTAAAATATATAGTCAGTACAGTTCATAAACACCAAAATGCTCACTTATACAAGTTTTCCACTCCGCCCACACAGCACACTATAAGAACGTCTAGAATGCTGGCGTAGCCAAGTGTACCCAGGGAATATATTCCTTTAAGTCTTTGCTACACATTCAGTAATAAATATATAAAATCAGGAGCATGCATCCAACAAGATATATCCCAGGGGTCGGCAACCTTTCAGAAGTGGTGTGCCGAGTCTTCATTTATTCACTCTAATTTAAGGTTTCGCGTTCCAGTAATACATTTTAACGTTTTTAGAAGGTCTCTTTCTATAAGTCTATAATATATAACTAAACTATTGTTGTATGTAAAGTAAATAAGGTTTTTAAAATGTTTAAGAAGCTTCATTTAAAATTAAATTAAAATGCAGAGCCCCCCCGGACCAGTTGCCAGAACCTGGGCAGCATGAGTGCCACTGAAAATCAGCTCGTGTGCCACCTTCGGCACATGTGCCATAGGTTGCCTACCTCTGGTATATCCATTATATAACAAAACAAGGGTGCAAAGTTAAGGGTGGGTGGGTGGTGTAATTGCACTGTTACCAACTAACAATTTTATCACATGTTTTACAGTATTTTTTCTTAAAGCCCCAACTCCTGTAGGCAGGATCAGGAGAATCTCAGAGAAGGCTGGGGGTGGGGGTGGAGTTTCTAGGTCTTCTGGTTGTGGGTAAAAGCTTGAAAATGCAACCCAAGTGCATACTAAAGGCTCAGAAACCAGAGGACAAATGAAAAGAACCCAAAAATTTTGTTTTAAAATCTCATGATTGACTGTTTAGGATTGGCAATGCTAATTAGGTGGAGTAATGAAGGATTATATGGCAGCATAGAACTGGCGGGATCCCTTAATTGCTCATTTCCAGAATTCTAACATTGTATTTTCTTTGAAGCTTCAGAATGTATGTGAAGTTTAATTTTGTGGTACTGTTAGATGAATACCTTCAAAGCACTTTCAACCATAATTCCTTTTAGTAGGCGTACTAGACCTTCCCCCTGCAATACTTCACCCCACTTCTGCCGCTATGCCTATTAAATTATTTGTGTACTAATTTTACTGTTCTATAATGAAAGAGCATTCAACTTTGCCGTACAGCATTAGTTGATTTTATTTGTTGACACATCCATATTGTCTATTATACATGGTTCCAGTATACTGAAGTTCAAAGATCTCTCTCATTTAATCAATTATTTTACCAAGGCCTGAAGTTACAAGATTAAAAAACAAACCTGGAGTCACTAGATTTGTTCTTTTCCAATGCCCTGAGGGCTTTTTTTGTTTGTTCATTTGTTTTGTTTTCTTAAAAAGCAACCATGGTTGAGTGACTGTAGTTGCTAACTTAGGGTTACCATATGTCCTCTTTTTCCCCGGACACGTCCGGCTTTTCGGCACTCAAACACCCGTCTGGGGGGAATTGCCAAAAAGCCAAACATGTCCGGGAAAATGCCGGCCAGGCACTTCCCCTCCCACGGCGGCTCTCCTCCTCCCCTGACTCTTCGGCTCTGTTTAAGAGCCGAGCTGCCCGAGCGCTATGGGCTTCAGGCAGCCCCCATACCTCCGGATCCTGCGCCGCCGGAGCCCGGGAGGGGAAGTGCCCGGCTGGGGGCGCAGGGTCCGGAGGCAAGGGGGCTGCCTGAAGCCCAAGCGCTACCAGCTTCACGGTTTGCCAGGCAGCCTCCAGACCCTGCGCCCCCAGCTGGGCACTTCCCCTCCCAGGCTCCAGCTGCGCTGGGGAAGCGCCGGCCGGGGGCGCAGGGTCTGGGGGCTGCCCGGCAAACCGTGAAGCCGGTAGCGCTCGGGCAGCCCTTTCCGCGTGGCTGGGAGTGGGAGGGAGGAGGGGGTGGAGTTAGGGCGGGGAAGGGGCGGGGCTGTGGTGGGGAAATGGGCGGGGCCAGGGCCCGTGGAGGGTCCTCTTTTTTTATTTGTTAGATATAGTAACCCTAGCTAACTCCCCTAGAAACCTGACATGCAAATTAGATTGTTAGATCTTAGGAGCAGGAACTAGGTGTTTCTTAGACTGGTCTACACTACAAAAGTAGACTGACATAAGCCACTTTGCATCAACCTAGTTGTGCAAGTGTCTACACTTAAATATGTCTCCTGCCAACGTATGTGCCTCGTTACAGCGACGCAGTACCGCCGCCTCCCCGAGGGGCACTGAGCCATAGTCGATGTGTACTGAGGTCAACACAATGCAAGAGTAGACACTACATTATGATGTCGACCCTAATAGTTCTCCAGCAGCTGTCCCACAATACCCGATGCTGACTGCTCCGCTCACAGTTGTGACCTCCACTGCTCCAGGGTCACAGAGACCGGAAGGGTCACCTCTCCTTTAAAGACCCATGAATTTTTGAAATGCCTTTTCCTGATTGCCCAGCTTGGTGAGCACATCTAGCAGCTCTACATTCTGGTGTGCAACTGCCCAGCTGACCATGCTGGCTTGGACTAGATAAGAGACATTGGATCTCCTGGGCCTGTGGCGAGAAGAGACTGTGCAAGAATCACTATGGATCAGCTGTAGGAATGTGGACATCTACAAGCAGATTGCACAAGGGAGACAAGAGAAGGGGTGCAGCAGGGATCAGCAGTGGTGCTGCCTGAAAGCGAAGGAACTGTGGCAGGCATATAACAGAAGGCCACGGAGGCCAACAGTCAATCTAGTGCTGAGCCATGTGCCACATGTGGCAGAGACCCCACTACCATCCCACAGACCACTGTGGAGCCTGAGTCACGGGCCTGTGGCATGAACAGCGAGGTGGAGGAGGATGGTTGACATGCAAATCGGGAGATGCAGATGTGCTGTGAACCAGGACCCGTTTGGGACTCCACCCAGTGCAGTCAGTCCCTGTGCACGAGCCCAATGCAGGGAAAGGGACACAGGCATGCAGCATATGGGCCTGGGTGGCTTCAGGACACCAGCAGCAATTGTGCTGTCTTACAAGCAGCTGGAATCATCGCGGTCTGTGGGAAATGGTGCCAGTATTCATTGCCATCACCCTATACTCATAATTGAGCAATTCCCTCATTTTCCTCACTGCTGGCAGGTGCTCTGAGTGGCGCTGGGCACAAGCACTCTGAAGCAGAAATGACAATAAGCATGCCTTGTGTAAAAGTTTAGTGGAGCAAGGGAAGGACGTTCTGATTCTTAACTTTTGACTTCTGTTGTGACAGTACTGACAATGGTGCCTGCAGGTGTTTTATCTGCAGCTGCTGCCATTGCAGCCTTGAGGGGTTTCCCCTTTCCACAGCTCTGGAATGTCTGAGCCAGATAAAGAGGAGAAAGAAAAGGATGAGGGATGACTTGTTCAATGATGTCCTGTAAAACAGTGCGCAAAGGGCTTGGAGGGTGAACATTGCAGACAGGTTGGAGAAGTAGACTGGAGAAAGGTCCCAGAGTCCCAGCAGAAGGAGGAGAGGGAGATGCACCAGGACATAATTGGGAATCACAGATGCTGCAGATTCTTGTGGCCCTACATGTTCAACAATCACAGGTTCGCCTCCTTTTGCAGTCCATGGAGAACTCCATTACAGCACCTCACCTGCCACTTTTCCACATTGCATCACGTGCAGGGAGAGGGGAAAACAGCATTCACCGTCTCTTACCTGTAAGTGGCTGCTCCGCGCTGGGGGAAGTAAGGAGTGGGGATGGGGACAGACAGCCCAGATGTGCCTACCTTTAAGATGCAATACAGGCACAGTTCAGTATTTGATTTTTTTTTTTTTTTTTTTTGGTCTATGCTGCTGCCTGATTGTTTACTTCCAGTTCCCCATGGTGTCCGGTTGACTGGTCAGTCCATAACTCTCGTGTTCATATCTTAGATTCAACTATAGAAGAACCTCATTCCTTAGTGCTGTCAAGGTGGCTGATATAGGGCTTCAAGAGCAACGAGGATCCTGGGTCCCTGGGATCACTTTGGGCATTTCAACATTGCCAATGGTAATCCACCCTGCTTGTAGCTTTCCATGTTCTTTAGAGATGCAAGCTTCATGCCCCTTCCCTGACCAGCCAGCAATGAAGTGTCCCTGGTAATCCACCATTGCTTGAATAAGCATACAAAAGTAGCCCTTTCTTCTGATGCACCCTTGTGGCAAGGTGGTTTGGTGCCAAAATAGGGATGTGTGGGTTGTCTGTTGCTCCACCACAGTTCGGGAACCCCATACTGAAAATCCATCCTGTGTCCTGCACATTGCCAAGAATCTCAGTCCTGCATAGCAGGAAACTATTTATTACCTGACAATGGCTCCCACACAGTGGATTTTCCAACTCCAGCATGATTTTCCACTAGCCGGGAGCAATCCAATACTGCAAGTTTCCACAGTACGATTGCCACTCGCATTTCCATTGTCAGTACAGCTCTCATTCTCCTGTCCCTCAGCATCCATAAGTTCTGCAGCCAGTGCTCATCATTCCAAGCCTGTGTTATGGTGTGATCCCACCAGTCACTCCAAGTTTCTGGGGCCCAGAAGCAGCACTCCACCATCTGCAGCTGCTCTGAGAATGCCACCGATAACTTTGAATTGATTCTTGCTATGTCCCAGAGCAATCCGTCCTTAAAGAAATCTTCATGCACTACACTGAGGAGGTTCTTCTTATGGCTCTGCAAACTCCAGAGGATCACACGCCCTGTGGTTGCAACGCTTATAAACAATCATGCAGAGCTGTGCAGACTCCAGGCTTCTGTCAGAGATGGTGGACAGCAAGGAAGGCCATGCGGGTTCATGGGATATTTAACAAAGGCACCAAACTTATTGAGGACATTAGGGGATGGAGACAATTCATGCTGGGAAGTTGACCCCTTGTTCCCACTCGCTTCTGTCCCACCATGGATTGCCAAAACTTCCCAAACCACACTACACTGGCAGGTTGCACACTGGGATACCTACCCATAGTACACTGGCACAAGCACTCCTGGTGAGTACACACACTGCCAACACAAGGAGCCGAGTGTGCACAAGCAATATACTACCTGCAGCGACTTTACGCGGACTTAACTTGCATCAACCAAAGTCTGTAGTGTAGATATGGCCTTACGGTGCCAAGCACAATGGGGCCCTGATCTTTACAGAGGCCAGTGGGTGCTACTGTAATACCCAAAACAAGTCTTACTACAAATCATCGGTTTTGTAAGTGTCTAATTTTCCCCCAAGCATCTCCTCATCATCATCTTTTATTCTGTAATCAGCAGTTTCTGCATGTTGACAAACTCTTTGTTACTTCATAATTGTTCAGTCCTCTTTTCTTTACATTGTTAAAAGCTGGTCATAAAGGAGCTGGTCAGTTGTTTAGCCATCTTAGACTTATTGATTTTTGCCTCCCTCATTTTGTAGTGAGGTCTACTTTCTCTCTGGTATTTCTTTTTTTTTTTTCTTTGCTTTCTGATTCACTGAAACATTTTCAACAAACCCAACTGTGAAACTTGTGTGCTGTCTTGCAACAAAGTGAAGCATTTCAAAGAACTATTGTGCAGTATAGAAAATGTCTATTCTTTTTAGCTTCTAATGTCAAGAAAAAACAAAGCTTTCGAAATGATCATTTCTTTACATTAGAATTTTCTTCTGCAACAAGCTTTGAAAGTCTTCAGTAAATCTAAAGATAAAAGCATCAGACTTCCCAAGACTTTTCTGCTTAGGAGGCTTAAAAGGGTGTGGGAAAGCTCTCTACAGGCATCCTTGGCAGTCAGAACGTAAAGCAGAATTTAAGCTTTCTTGTCTTGAAGTATTTAAAGGCTTTGCTATTGCAGCATATTGGCACTCTTCTGAATATCTTCTACAAGATCACATTAGTAAGCTTTCTGAAGTTAAAAAAAGTATAAAAACTTGCAATACACTTCTAGAGGTAGTTTTATCCTCTGGTTAGAATATGATTTGAGATTTTAGCAGCTCTACTGATGCACAGTTTTCTTGGTTTGTGTGTATGCCATTTAAAGTTGTGCAAATGGTGTTAGACAATCAGCGACCTGTTTTGAATCCCTGAGACAATAATAAAGTTGTTTCTCATTATTAATTCTGAATCATCAGCTTAAGTTTTAAGTCTTTCACTGTCATTTATGCCATGTGTCACAAGTATGTTAGAAAATTATGCAAAGGAACAGGCTTTGTGTGACAGTCTGTTATTTTCCTATCAGAAATGAAAATGCGTTCACCAAGCACTAGAAGCTTAAAAAGCCTGATTTAATAATCAAAGTGTCTCCAACAGAAGGCCTGGCATACCCAGAAGTGAGATTAATACAGAAAAGTTCCTGTAGAAAATAATTCCTACCTGTTTCTTTGGTCTACATTCAGATACCATTTTTAGTGCTATCCTGCTGGTATTAGTTATCTTAAAAGCAAACTTTTGTACAAAAGTTATTTCCATGAATTAGAATGTGAGTTACCCATCGTAACTGGCATTTCCCACCTGTTTCTGGAGAGAAATAAGCTACATCATCAGCAAAAGCACCTTTTTGTCAGTGTAACTGTCTGCACTAGGGCTTTTGACAGCATAGAAATGTTGTAAATTCAATCAATCACACCCCTAACAGACACCATGATACTGGCAAGTTTCTTGCATAGACTAGACCTTAAAAAGCACATGGGAGCAGCAAAGAATTGCTTTCCAGGAAGCAAATCCTAATATGGGGTCTAGACAGTCTAGTCACTGTTTTTAGTACTGTCCCTCTAAGGCACATTCCCAGGCTTAGACCACTTGTCTAACTCCCTTCCCTGGGACATGGGATGCACCATCAAGGTGGGTTAGACCTCCAGTGGGAGAACTCCTGAGCCTCCCCCCAACCCCACTCTCAGTTGCTTACACACAGCTCTCCAATGTTGCACCTAGGCCGGGGCCCCGCAGGTTACTAGTTTAACTCCTTCAGGGGTAACATGGCAGGAAGACAAGGAACACAGGTGTAGCAGAAGAATTTCTTAACAGACACTCCCTCTTGGTTGGAAAATGCCAATTTGTTAAAATCTAAATGCTTTACAGGAATGTGGTGATTTTTGACTAAACTTTTGACAGAAACCTGCCTGGTTTTTGGGCAGCTCACCCAGCTGCTTCCCTGGCAGCACAGGCTTTCAGGCACCCGGGGAGCTTGGGAAACATTCCCAGTGTCTGAACATGTCATCCTTTCTGAAACAAAATTTTGGAATTTCACTTCCACAAAAAAATGTCAGCGTTTTGGCTTTTCATCTCAGGTAGGATGGGACTTTTCCAAAACCTCAACATTTTTCACAATCAGTTGTATAGGTGAGTCTCATTCAAAGGCTGTAACTCCAGCTTGCTCTCATTGATGGGCCTTCTGTGAGGCATCAAACAGCTTTCCCAAGCAGGGCAGCTGTCTAGAATGCAATACAACAAGCTGCCCTGGGGCAAGTTCAGACTAGTGTTTAACACAGAATTAATATTTTGATGCCACCATGTCCCCATCTGCCTCACATCAATGTGGACAAAACCTGTAAAGTGGACACCATAGCGAGAGAGGAATGCTTACCAACATATAAAAAGTCCAAGTCAAAGGAGAGATATTAGACAATTATGATGAAGTTAGAGTAAATAAAAAGGGAGAAAACTACTAGATGACACACTTATATGATACGATTTGAGAATTGTTATGTAATCTTTACAGACTATCATAATCCATAAGCATTAAGGGAGCAAAATTGGGATTGTACATGCAATTGTAACTTTGGCATTTTCCGTGGTTAACCATACACTGCTTAATGTTCTCCTGTTTTGCACAGAATAGTTGAATACTGGCATGCTTTTTTTTGCTTGTGACCCCAATGGAATACTTATGAGAGCAGCTAATCTCACAGGTATCTTGGTGAGCAAATAGCACAATAGTATCTTTCTGTAGGGCCAGTCAATATTTTGAAAGTGCAGCTTTCTAATTCTGTAGACTGAAATATATGGATCTTTGCCAGTTACATGGTTGCCTGTGCAATTTGTTGTGTAAATAGGGCTAATTTGTTGCCACTTGAATGATTTAAACTGCCCAAGTTTTTATAGATCAGACCAAAAAACAAAAAACCTTTTCTTCTGGCATAGCCTGACAAGACTAAAGAAACATATGTTTTAAGGAGCCAAGACTCAAATCTGTTCAGTTGATTGTTGGCAGCACGATGTCAAATGTGACTAGCTGTGAATTATTAATGTGAATTTGCTAGAGGCTTAGGCAGTGGGTGCACATGTCTTATAAAAGTTACAAAGTAGATGTTCCTCCAAAATATTTGACTAAAAAGGACCATCTTTCTTTAACACCACCATTCTCACTCTTCGCAGGTTGGTGACCCCTTATTCGAAGTAAAGTATTCGCAACCCCCTTGCATTTTTTTTTTTACTCTTGTACAGTAACACCAATGCTAAGCCTGTTGAAGTGTGTGTGTGTGTGTGTGTGTGTGTGTGTGTGTGTGTGTGTGTGTGTGTGTGTTCAAGAGGTTGACAGAGGATACTTGAACATGAAGGATAAGGTTGGGAGTAGGGAGAAAAAAATTCTTTGCTTTAGATGGTAGTAAATTTTCAGTGCCTTTCATGACCCCCTCGGGTTCACAACCCACTGGTTGAAAAACTGCTTTACAACATAAATTAAGATGTTTTATGGTATGTCCACTCTTCAACCATCCCTGATCCAGTTCAGTTGAGAATTATGAGGGGCGGCCTCCTACACAGTATAAAGTAAATCAGGTGGTTTACATAGATCCAGGTTTCACAAACAGTGATCCATGGAATACTTGCTGAATTTCCATGGAGTGCTGGTTGGTTAACAGGACCTGGCTCTCCTCCTTGTTTTTTCTCTGCCGGATCAGAACAGATGGCAGAGGGAGATGAAATGAAGAGCAAACACAGCGTGACTAATTTTTCCCCCCAAAAAAAGAAACAGGCATGCATAAGTACTTTCCCAATATTATTATTCCACATAAGCAATTGCTGTAGTTGCCATAGAAGCGGGAGGGGAGATGGGTCAGACTATCACAAATGTGAGGGGTAGTGTCCCTGAGGCACTATCTCCTGTAAGAGCCCATCCAGGCTAAAACACCAAACAGTCTGAGAATGCTTATTGCACACAGTTATCACATTTTTGCTTGAAGATGTTCTTTTGTTACAGACGGGGAAACCTGGAGCAGTCACTAATCCCTGAAAATTACCCCAGCAGGCACTCCGCCACTCATGTCTGAGGAGACGAAGAAAAGACTGCCAGGGTTACATCTCTCCATGATACCCACAGCTTCAGTAAAACATGAAGGTGAGTTCACTAGCCATCTGTGACTGCCTCAGTTCTTTTTCTATTGTCTGAAAGTGCGCATTTAAAGAGCTGTCTGAAAAGGAATGCTTTTTTACAGACTCTCTGCCCCAACACAAACTGACGAGAAATTTGTTAGCTAGATTTATAGACCTATTATATAGATACAAAAAATACCTGAAGGAGGTTTGTTATACATCTAGTATATTACCTTCTCAGTTATTACCCCTGACATCAGAGCGTGGCGGAGTTCAAGTCAATAGCCCATGGATTTGTACATCTTGCATGGGAGGCATTCTCAGGGTACTCTAGCCTTTACTTTCCCATCTTGGTACATTGGCTTTCAGAGGCCGTGCAATGTGCTGTCTTTACTCAGGCTTCTCCCAAGGGGATGGTTTGATAATGGAGTTCTTTATTATCTTTAGTTGACACTAGTTCTGCTGATACGTGCATGGTTTTATAGTTATTTTTGGTGTATGGGCCTAGAAGGCCACAATAGACCCATTTCTACAAGCTGAAAGGATAAATAATTCCAGTTAAGTGAGGCTCAGCTGTGAGAGCTAAATTGGTTTTGTAGTATTGTTCTTCTAGCTGGCCAGTAAATTTAGTCCAAAATCTACTACCTAGAAATGCAGGCAGCAGCCGACGTGTTCTTGAACATTCCTCCAAATATCAGCAGGAGAAAAGCTAATAGCAGAGGGGTTTCCCCCGTCTGGTTAAAGCCAGATTCAGCTTCTGTACCTGCCTCGAGGATATTTGTTTTAAAGCTACTTGTTGTGTGTTTCATTTTCGGTTCCTTCAAAGGTTATCATCTTTGTTTTTTTAAATCAGATTACATAAAACCTGTAGAAGGTGTTTCTCTAGAAAGGCAGGCAGCAGGAGAGGTGTCCTTGAACATTCCTTAGACTGCAACAGTCTTTTTTTTTTTTTTTAAACCAAAGGCAAATGTTACCTGAAAGCTTGCTTTTGAGCAGGGTAGTTCACACTGAAGAGAAGACTGGCTCTGGTCAGGATGCTGTGGATGGCAGCTTCCTGACTCCCAGTGCACGGGTGCCTCATATGTTCTCCGTCCCTCCCATCTCAAGCTCTTTGTCCAGAGGTAGAGTTGTATGGTGCCTGAGGACCATGAGAATGGCAGTTTCCCAATCTATCACTATTTGGCTAAGCATTGCTCTTCTCTCCCACCTTACTTTGGGAGCTGGGTCTTAGGGTCTTTCTGCTACACACCCACCTCCACCTATCACACACCACCCCCTGAGGCCCAAGCCCCACCTGCAGAGCAGGGCGGAACCGGGAGAAGTTATCCCCAGACACCCTGACCTCCCCTCCTCTGCTCGACACTCTGACCCCACATTCAAAGCGAGATTCCACTGCTTCTGGGATTGATCACCCCAGGATTGAAGTGTTCTTGCTCTGGAGTTGCCAGCACAGGTCTGGCTCTTCCCCCTTTGCTATTACAGTGGTACACACCAGAAACTACTGGTCACCAGATTTAAGGTCAGGAAGGAGTTTACTCACTTGGCTTAGTCCAAAAGGGTTCTTTTCCTTCCAGTAAGTGCCTGTCATCCCTTCTGTTGGGTGTGGTCCTCACTGGGCAACTGCCATGTGGATGACTAAGATTTTTGTTTTAGATGTCTGGGCATGGGGATGGTCAAAATGCATCAGGCCCATTTTCAAAAGTGAGTTAGGCTTTTAAGTGCCTTGATAATTTTATCTTTTATTTACAAAAACTCATTTTAGGGCTGGTCTACACTAACACTGTAAATTGATCTAAGTTATGCAAGTTCAGTTACGTAACTGAAGTTGACATAACTTAGGTCGTTTTACAGCGGTGTCTACACTGCGCTATGTTGACAGGAGACACTTTCCCATCGACTTAGCTTGTCTTTGCCAAACCCATTAAATGGACACCACGGCATCAATTGCAGCAGTGCCCATTTAGCCTGTAGCGTAGACGTGGCCTTAGAGTACCAGCAGGGCCAGCTCCAGGCACCAGCTTGCCAAGCAGGTGCTTGGGGCGGCCACTCCCCGAGGGCGGGCGGCACGTGCACCTATTCGGCAGCAATTCAGCGGACGGTCCCTCACTCCCGCTCAGAGCGAAGAACCTCCTGCTGAATTGCTGCCACAGATCGCGATCGCGGCTTTTTTTTTTTTTGGCGCCACTTGGGGCGGCAAAAACCCTGGAGCCGGCCCTGGGTACCATTCGGTGGTAAGGTATTAAACTGACCTGATATCCAGAAACCAGGCTTAGTTCATCTACATCCTGGACCAAAGAAGCTAGCAATAGGACCAGCAGGAGGGCAGGATAAACCTCAATACAGGTATGGAGTCTTTCCTTCCTGGAGGGAGAGTAGTATGCAGGATTGACTCATAGGATATTGGGGAGACATGGTTGTACCTTAGGATGGGTCCTGTAGGGTTAAGAAGGAAGAAAACAAGCATTGGGACAAGGTGTCCAATTAGCAGTTTGAATTTAACATTCTCAGGCCAAATTAAGCTGGTCTAAGGAAAGATATGGCAAGAGCTTTCTATGTTATATTACTATGCTTTTAATATTTTATTTCAGCGTAAACTATGGAGCAGAAGGTGTGGTATCTAAACTGCAGAGATTTAACCTCTTCTCTCTCTCTCTCTCACACACACACACACACACACACACACACACACACACACACACACACACACAAACTGATAGGGTGGGGTGATATATCATGCAATATAGTACTCTGAGCCCTGCCACTAGGAACTGCATATATCTTGTGATTTCAAAATATGTGAGGAGATCCCTTTGTCTTAGAAATATATTGCAGATGCAGATAGTTTCTACTCGTTTTACATTTTTTCCACTTGCAAATATTTTATTCTACGGTATATTGACTCTAAACATCATATTTATAACATATGTTGTCTACAAAGATCCTGTCTAGTTTTTTGTTTTTGTTTTTAAAGTTGCTGTTGCTATGCCAGAAGTACAGCTGGTGCTTTACAGGAAATACAAAGACAAGGAGCTTGATCCTCTTCTGTGCTGACCTCAGTCTGTGCAGCTGTTTGGGAGGCCAGGGGGTGTGAGGCCCCTTTCCACCTTCCCTGATCCAATGGTCAGCTAGTTTCTGTAACTTCTACCAGCAGTTCCACAAGTCCAGGACAACTGAGCACAGTGCCTTCCAGCCCTAGCTCGCCCTCTACACCGGATGGGGGAAGCTGGTGGTGCAAGTTTCTGGCCCTGTGCGTCTGTGCTTTACAATACTGGGGGATTCCTCTACAGCGGGGAATCTCTGGCTGGCTTTTTAGGGCAGCTCAAACTCCCTTCTAGGCTGTTAAAGTCTAAACAAAGAGTTTACTGCTCTATAATATCAGTCATCAAGATTGTAAACAGAAAAGACAGCAGGGATGGTCACTTTTGGGAAACATTAAGATACAAAATCACATGGAATAGTCAGATTAATTCTATCTGTTGCTATACATCCAAAGTTACTTGCAACGATAGGTACTCACCCATAAGAGTAAAACATTTAGATTAAAGTTCTTCATGCACCAGTAGGGTTACCATATTTTGAGCCTCCAAAAGAAGGACACTCCACCGGGCCCCGGCCCTGCCCCCAGCCCTGCCCCCCTCCGCTCCCCCGCCCCAACTCTGCCCCCTCCCCTGCTTCCCACGAACATTTGATTCGCGGGAAGCCTGAAGCAGGTAAGGGGGAGTGTGGGGGGAGGAGGCGCGGCCCAGGCTGGCCCCCCCGGCGTTTCTAGCCTGGGTCGGCTCGGGCCCTGGGGTGCCGGCCCCGGGCCCGGCCGAGCACCCCTGGCCCGCCCAGCACTGCCAGTACCCAGACCCCCAGCCGAGCACCCCCCAGCCCCGCCGGCCTGCTCAGCACCCCCCGGACCCGCGGCTGAGCACCCCCCCGCCCCGCCGGCGCTCGGCCCCGCCGGTCCCCGGTGCTCGGTGCCCCCGGTCCCTGGCACCCCCGGCGCTCGGCCCTGCTGGCCCCCGGCGCTCGGCGCCCCCAGTCCCCGGCCCCGCTGGCCCCCGGTCCCGCCGGCCCCCAGCACTCGGTGCCCTCGGCCCCCGGAGATC
>NC_048298.1:165336898-165366556 GCF_013100865.1 Trachemys scripta elegans | reverse complement strand
CGCATGTCCCGATTTTCCCGGACATGTCCGGCTTTTTGGGATTTCCCCCCGGACGGGGATTTGGAGCCCAAAAAAGCCGGACATGTCCGGGAAAATCCGGATGTATGGTAACCCTAGCACCAGTGAATTGCATGTCTGATGTACATAAATAGATGCATAGTTTGCAGAGTCAGATGCTCTGTGGGTTTCCTGTAGGTGCAGGCAACCTACTGAATGACATGCCATGACTCAAAACAGTCATTTGCAGCATCAAAGGACATGGATAAAGGCACTCAACCAGAAGTTGCCTTATCTAGGACTGCATATGTGGTTTGGTTCACCTTGAGGCACACCATGTCGGTTGTTGAAAAGAGCAAGCTGAAACCTGTATTGGGAGCCCAATCGTACAACCCTGACTCACATGAGTAAAGTCTGCAAGCTCAGGCCCTTTATTTGCCAAGAAATGACTGAGTAAACTTCTCTTGCAGCTGTTGTGCCAAGTAACACGGCTTACACATTTGTAAGCTGTTAAAGGCTATGCTCTGTATGTAGCAAGTTGTTTAGTATAAAGGATGCAGTAGAGGATAAATATTTCCTGGAGTATAATACATTAATGCTAGAGAACTGTAAGGTAATAAAGAGTTAAGAAACAAAGAGGTGTGGCTCTTCCAGGAACATGTCCCTCTGGTGTATGTGTTTGTTTGGTACTGCTGGTCATGCTGTTTTCTGCTAGGGTTACCATACGTCCAGTTTTTCCCGGACATGTCCGGCTTTTCGGCAATCAAACCCCCGTCCGGGGGGAATTGCCAAAAAGCCGAACATGTCTGGGAAAATGCCGGCCGGGCACTTCCCCTCCCGCGGCTGCTCTGCTCCTCCCCTGACTCTTCGGCTCTGTTTAAGAGCCGAGCTGCCCGAGGGCTATGGGCTTCAGGCAGCCCTCTGGCCTCCGGACCCCAGCCGCCGGCCGGGCACTTCCCCTCCTGGGTTCCGGCGGCATGGGGGCTGCCCGAAGCCGGTAGTGCTCAGGCAGCATAGCTCTTCAACAGAGCCGAAGAGTCAGGGGAGGAGCAGAGTCTCCGGCCGCGGCGGCTCTGCTCCTCCCCTGACTCTTCGGCTCTGTTTAAGAGCCGAGCGCTATGGGCTTTGGGCAGCCCCCCTGCCTCCGGACCCTGCGCCGCCGGAGCCCGGGAGAGGAAGTGCCCGGCTGGGGGCGCAGGGTCCGGAGGCATAGGGGCTGCCCGAAGCCCAAGTGCTACCGGCTTCACGGTTTGCCGGGCAGCCTCCAGACCCTGCGCCCCCGGCTGGGCGCTTCCCCTCCCGGGCGCTTCCCCTCCCGGGCTCCAGCTGCGCTGGGGAAGCGCCGGCCAGGGGCCCAGGGTCTGGGGGCTGCCCAGCAAACCATGAAGTCGGTAGCGCTTGGGCAGCCCTTTTCGTGTGGCTGGGAGTGGGAGGGAGGAGGGGGCGGGGAAGGGGCGGGGTTGTGGCGGGGCTGGGGGTGGGAAATGCGTGGGGCTAGGGCCCCATGGAGGGTCCTCTTTTTTTTATTTGTTAAATATGGTAACCCTATTTTCTGCACTACTTTAATATACCTGCACAGAGGAAGCCAAGATGAAATCACAGGGAAAAACTTGCAGGCAACAAGGTTTCTCCCAGGATTGTTAGTATTTATAACAGGAAAGTAAAATAATTCCACAACTCTGGATAAACCCTCACCTTGGAGTTTAACCTTAATCTATGACATTGGGGTGGAGCTCAACCTTCTCAAAAGGCAGCCGTTCTTATAGATCTTCCCCTTTCTTTTTCAAAGGGAGGGAGAACCTGGCTGGAAAAGTTCAACTGTTTGTGTTAAATTTTCTGCATCAAATGTAAACAAGGGTTTTTTGTTTGGTTGGTTGGTTGGTTTGGGGGGCGGGGGGGACTCCTGTACAACATTGAGAAATCTTGCCCAGTTCCTTTTTTATTATTATATTTTTGGTTCCCCAATAGACAGATTTGGCATGTCATATCTGTTAATACACCCCATTATACACATCTTTTCTTGATTACATTGTATATGCATTTTCCATATGCATCCTACACATTGCCAGTATGGTAAAATGCATTTACTCACATAGTAAAACACTGTACCTACTGTCATAATACACTACAAGTCATTGCTGTGCAAAATAAAAAATAATAGTAATGGCCTTTCCTAGAACTGGATGCTTCCTCAGGACAGCAGTACAGTAACTCCTCACTGAACGTTGTAGTTATGTTCCTGAAAAATGCGACTTTAAGTGAAACGATGTTAAGCGAATCCAATTTCCCTATAAGAATGAATGTAAATGGGGGGGGTTAGGTTCCAGGGAAATTTTTCTTTGCCATACAGTACAGTACTATAGTTGGGAGGTGCCCCTGCCTTACCCCACACAGGCACAGCCCACGGGCACTGGAGATGAGGCAGGCAAGGAGGCTGAAGGTGCTGTAGGCTAGGAGAAGCACATTGCGCAGCAGCAGCGGCAGCTTCCCCTACTCTGCAAGCACCAGGGGCGGGGGGCTCAAGCCTTGGCCCGCCCACCCCACCCCTTCCCCCAAGCCCCCACCCTTAACCCGCCTCTTCTTCCTCCTCTCTTCCCCCTTTACTCCACATGCCGCGTCCTCGCTCCTCCCCCACCCCCCCCGCCTCCTACCCCCGGCAATCAGCTGGCTTGTGGTGTTCAGGAGGGAGGGGGAGGAGCTAGGACACAGCCCACAGGCTCCCCTTCCCTCCCCTGCCCCCTGAACACTGCAAGCCAGCTGATGGCAGGAGGCAGGGGAGGAAGGGGGGAGGTGTGCTGCATCCTCATTCCTCCCCCCTCCCTCCTGCCCATGGCAATCAGCTGGCTTGCGAAGTTCAGGGGGCAGGAGGGGAGGAGCGAGGACCCAGTGTGTAGCCTCCCCCTGTCTCCTGCCAGTGGCAATCAGCTGGTTTGTGGCTTTGGGGAGGCAGGGGAGGGAGGAGAAGCCTGTGCGCTGCATCCTCACTTCTCCCCCCATCCCTCCTGAGCACCACAAGCCAGCTGATTGCTGCGGGCAGGAGGCGGGGGGGAGGGGAGGAAGGGGCTGATCCGCAGGGTCTGCTGGTGGGCGGGCGTAGGGGAGCTGATGGGGGGCTGCCAGCTGTGGAAAAAGCAGGAAGCCAAACGACGTTGTAGCGAAGTATTGCACAACTTTAAATGGAGCATGTTCTGTAATTGAGCAAGGATGTAAAATCGAAACAAGGTTAAGCGAGAGGACGTTAAGTGGGGAGTTACTGTATTAGTATCCACAGTAACAGAGGATTCAAATGTGAATGTTCTTAGCAAATGGCAGCTTCTCCGTCCCCCTCCCCACAGGGTTGAGAGAGGCTCTGGTCTAAGTGCCAGAAACTTAATATCAATTGAATTAGCAAATTCATGTTTTAATAGCAGTTTTGTAAAATACTCTTAATTGCATTAACATTTATTTTGGCAGGGAAAATACAAAGCTAACTAACAGGGATTCTTGAGCTGATTCTGAGAAAGAACATACAGCATCTGCTACAGGGTATTGCATTAAGTCTTTCAAATATCTGCTACTGTCTTTTACCATTGCCCTTTAAAAATGGAACACAATTCCTTATATGTGAAAAATCTCTCCATGCAGTTAGTGATACCAGTGACTAATGGATTCTACAGCCTTGGTGCCGCTCTCGAAGCATGGAGTTCAAGGCCACTTTTGTCAAGCTTGCAAGAAGCTTGGATTTTGAAAATAATTTTGTACGAGTACATAGATTGTGTTGCTTTACTGTCCCCGTAATCATCTTTACCATGTGAATCCTCTTCAATACACCATGAACACAGATGGTTTGTTTTGACTCATCCACAGATGAAGAGCTCCCATAAAATGCTCTGTATATTGTGTAAGGACCTATGTCATAAATAGAGCCTTGCATGCATCCTCTGCACTGTGATAAATTTTCATGCAGAGACCTGGAGGTTGAAGTTGACCACTCACACAAGTGTGAGCCCATTGCTGTAACAACAAAGCCTGAGCTTAGCCCTATGTACAGTAATATTAAAGCATCTAGAAGCACCAACTGAGATTAGCTTCATTGTAGTAGGTAGTGTACACTTTTCAGGGCAGGGACTATATAGATAGGAAAGGGTGGGAGAATGGAAATAGTGTCAGAGAGCGGAAGGAATTTTTCCTTCCTGGAAAATGCAGATTCATCAAAATATGTTTCATGAAAACATCTCTGTTTCAATGAAATTTTCATCAGGAAGGTGTCTCAGTTCCAGGATGGAATTCCTGGTCCAAGTGAGAGGAGACACCTAACCCAGAATCACCAACAGCCTACGGCACTCACCTGGGATGTGGAAGAGCCAGATCCAAAGTCCCTGCACTGCCTGATTAGGAGTGGCTCTCCCAGCTCAATGCCCTAACCACCAAACTAGTGGCTATTCTGGGGCAGGTGTCTTGGTGCATGATTCATGATTTTTCCACACATTTTTTTTAAAAGGCCTCTATTCTGATCTGATGTGGAATAAAAACAAGTTTTGAAACCTCTTTCCCAAAATGGAATTCTTGTTTCCCAGCCATGCCTACCTGTCACCATTTTACAGATTGTGCTTTAGTTTCCCTGAGAGATTGTGACTTTCCCAAATTCACACAAGAAGCCTGTGGTGGAGCAAGAAGTTGATTGATTTGAATTTAGCATATTGATACCCAAGGTTAACAAGTGATCAAAAGAGAGAAGCAACAGCAGCCTGGAACTGTCACAGGCCTTTGCCACATTTTGAGTGTCTATTATACAGTGTGCTAGCTGTCCAGTGCCCAGCTGGGCCTGTATAAATTCCAATGACAACAGATTCACCAGCCTAGTACGCTAAGAAATCCAACAAGCCTTGCCTGAAGAGCTTGGTATTTTCAAAAGATCCAACCTCACGTGGCATCAGCAGGTGGATGGATCTCTAACCTATAGCTGGAAGTTACGAGCTGGGAGGCAAATCTAGTCCATACTGCCAGGACATATTGTCTCAGATGCTGCTAGATTAGTTGGCACACCCTAGTTGTGCAACAGCAACATCTGGACTGGTATTAATAGCATTCTGATGGAAGTGCAGTTCAACCACACCATTCAGCAGAGCTTATAAATCACCAAGTACAAACAACAGGTAAATTGCCAGAAGGACAAGAAAAGGACAGCCCTTAGCTGAGAACATGCCTCCCTAAATAGAAGAGAAGACTCCCAAGAAGGTATATATGCACCATGAGTGTAGTAGGAGGGCTGTTGTAGTGTTGTAGAAACTAGCAGGTATTAAACTATCCACATAAGCCTGTGCAAGATGGGACCAGTAGAGAAGCATATGCAGTGCTGTTTTGGTAAGGAGACATTATACTGTCACTATGCTCCCATAAGGCTCCTGTAGTATGTTCTCAGTGCAAATCTAGCAGGAAGAATGCACAGCCTGTCATTTAAGGAAACCCAGGCACCATTTCTGTGAATCTACCTATGCCACTTTTCTTAATGCTATATCTATCTCATACTCCAGTGGCTCCTACATAAACCGTGCCATACCTTTCAAAACCTATTAATCAAGATTCATTACTTCCAAATTGCTTTTTGCTAGCTGGTAATTTAGTAGTAATATCAGGCACTCTGAAATGCATAAGATAATTGACTATGTTGGATAGTTAAGGCTTTCTAAGGTAAGACCAGCTGCTGGACATCATCAAGCCAGGTTCTCTCACAAATTCTCTCACCAAGCAATATATTGAGAAAACAGCTCTTAAAGGCAATTCAATGAGTTTTGTTCAACTAAAATAACTACACTTTATTTCAGTAGTAAGTCCCTAAAAGATTACTAGCCCCATAACATTTCTCCTGCTAATTACCGTTGCTTCAGAAGGTTTTAACATAATACTGGTGTGATGGTGAAGGAAAAATGTCTCTGTTCATTTAACATAAATTGGGAGTTTATATATTTTTAAAGGGAGAGATGAATCACTATGTTTAAAGTATGAACTATACATATATATGCCAATTTTCTGTTCATAATTTAGGTGCTTTTGAAAACTGTACCCACCCTAAAGTAGGTTTTAAAACATATTTTCTTAGTATTTAAGTGCAATATATTTTCCTTGCTAAATTTCCTCCTGCACAACTCCTAATAGTATGTAAACTAACCCTTGTTTACTTTTATGTGAGGATATGGTTTATGTCTGAGCTCAGAAAACCTAGGGGGCTTTCAATGGGACATTGGGCATATCTGCAGCTGAGCTGGAAAGTGTGATTTCCAGCTTGCAAAGACATTCCCCCTCTCTCTGATGAAGCTAGCACACTAAAAATAGAAGCGTATCTGCAGCGGTAGAAGAGGTAGTCGCCCAATTAAGTGCCTCTGGTCTTGGTTGGGATTGTACTCAGGGCAATTAGCTGCTCCTGCCACCACAGCTACACTCAGTCAGACCTTCCAGCTCCAGTGTAGATCTACAGATTCCTAAGTCACTTTTGTAAATGGGACTTAGACACCTTTGAAAATGTTGCCTGTTGTCTTTCCTGAAGATTTATGGCACACTTTCTAAATTGTGTTTCCTTTTCCACAGGTGTCTTCCTTGGTTAAACATCACCTTTAAAAGGAAACATGGATCCCATAAACTCAACTGAACAAAATTACACATCAGAAGAACTATTGAAAACAGTGACATCAAAGATTCTTGTTTCATTTACTCTTTCTGTGCTGGCATTAATGACAACGGCCATCAATTCTCTAGTGATGACTGCAATAATTGTGACAAAGAAGCTCCATCACCCTGCCAACTATTTAATCTGCTCCCTTGCCGTGACTGATTTTCTAGTTGCAGTCCTAGTGATGCCCTTCAGCATTGTGTATATTATGAAGGAGACTTGGATCATGGGACAAATAATGTGTGACGTTTGGCTGAGCGTTGACATTATGTGCTGTACCTGTTCTATCTTGCATCTCTCTGCTATTGCTTTGGATCGGTACCGAGCAATCACAGATGCTGTGGAGTATGCTAGGAAACGAACACCAAAACACGCAGGCATCATGATTGCAGTGGTGTGGATCATATCTATTTTTATCTCCATGCCTCCTTTGTTCTGGCGACACCAGACAACCAGCAAGGATGATGAATGCATCATCAAACACGACCACATAGCTTTCACTATTTACTGCACATTTGGAGCCTTTTACATCCCACTGGCATTGATTCTGATCCTTTATTATAAAATCTACAAAGCAGCAAAGACATTTCACAGAAGGAGCGTAAGCCGCATTGTAAGAGAGGAAGTAAATGGACAAGTCCTCTTGGAACCGGGTGAGAGAAGCACCAAATTGGCTTTGACGCACTACACAACAGATAAAACATCTGATCCCTCAGCAGACTTGGATAAAATCCATATCACATTGCGAAGCCCTAAGTCAGAGTCCAAGCAAGAGAAAACCTGGAAAAAACAAAGAATCTCTAGCACGAGAGAACGAAAGGCAGCAACTACCCTGGGCTTGATTTTGGGCGCATTTGTGATCTGCTGGCTCCCATTTTTTGTAAAGGAAGTTGTTGTTAACACCTGTGAAAGATGTCACATTTCAGAAGAAATGTCCAATTTCCTCACATGGCTGGGATACATCAATTCTCTTATTAACCCACTAATCTATACAATCTTTAATGAAGACTTCAAGAAAGCATTTCAGAAGCTTGTGCAATGCAAGCAATGACCGAGTATTTGTTCTTCTAATACTGAACCTGAAAAGTGATTTTTTAAAAATATATATAATTTATACGACTTCTAAAAAGAGACATTTGTTGGGTTTAGGAAAGACATACACATACCCTTGTATTAGTTACACCTTGCTATGCAAGTTGTAGAGACAGATTCTCTGTGGTCAATGTTGTGCTGGAAAAGGAGAGGTTTCATATGCAGTATTACCCCAATCCTGTAGAGAGACTTATGCAGCTGCTTAGCTTTAAGCACATAAGTAGTCTTAGTAAACACTCATATGCTTAAAATTGAGCTTATTCATAAATCTTTGCAGGATCGAGGCCTAAAACATCACTCGCCGATCATACTACAAGGCTAAATGCTGCGTTGCTTTGCTTAGGCAAAACTTACCGCCATCAACGGGTGTTTCAATCAAGTAAAACACAGCCAGGATTGGTCCATAAAGCATTTGTGAAAAGGGAGAAGATACATTTTCATTAAGGGCTCGATCATGCCATTTAGGCACAGGCCTGCAATGGGGGCAGTGCGGAGCCACCCTATCCCACCCTAGGCAGGGGGCACTCTTAGGAGATGCAGCATACTACCAGAGTCTGCTGGGGTGAAGCTATCGCCCTGCCTCTTCCCGCCTCCATTTGGGATGAAGTGTACCTCTGGGGCACACATTGAGGGACCGTGAAACACAGCAGGCTCTCCAACTGTGGCAGAGCCTGGGCAAAGTAGTCCATTGAGAACAAGCATTGTGTGTCCTCCATGGTCTCTCAGACCCACACAGGACAGTCGCAATCTTGACCTAGATGAGATGAACAAACAGCCGGAGCTCCTAGGAGGAGGTGAGTACAGTTCATTGTTTAAATGGTGACAAGTAGCAGCTACTGAAGATTCTCTAAAGTGTCAGAATGCAGCTGGCCAAGGTCTGGGAGTGCAAGTGACGGGGAAGGTGTAAAATGCCTCCCTGCTTGTGCCTCCTTCCCCAGTGACCTCAGATGACAGGCACAAGCACAGTCCTTGTACTCCCCTGCCGACAAGGGCTGCTCCCTGCTAACAGCCCTTAGGGCTCCAGCCATCTCAAAGTGGGTGGGGGTACAGTTCCAGGGATGCTGGAACAATTTGTATAGTGGGGGTGCTGAGAGCCAATTAACCCAACTGTAAACCCTGTATATAATGGAATCCACTTCAAGCCCAGGGGTGCGGCAGTACCCCTAGCACTTCTAGTTCCAGCACCTATGGGTATGCAGGGAAATGTTTGCTACCACCCCTGAAAGACTGTTGGTCACACCCCCAATGCAGGTCTGTGGCTAAAAGCCACAACAGAGCCCCTTGTTAGACTGCTTTAAAAACTTCAGACCAGTGGTTCATAACCTTTCAGGACTAAATATACCAGTTTGCCAGGCTAAGCCATTGGCTTTATCAGCCTGTGTTCCACTGCCTACCACATTCAACTGTGTCTTCTAACGACCATTGGAACTTGGGCTACTCCTAATAAAGTCAGAGTGCAAGCAGCAGCAGTGCGGTTCCTAGCTAACATAGGGTGTGATAGTTTAGGGTACCTGCTACAAAAGCCTGAAGTACAATACTTGGTACCCATACCCTTGGTTTGAAGAACTATTGCTTCTATAAAGCATTGCTCATCTTTAATTTTAAGAGACATATTGCACTCAAAATATTAGACAAAAAATCCTGTGTGTAACCAAAGGGAAGCAGTGTTGTTTTTCATGTATTCTGAACTCTAGAATTAACAGCTTTTTGTATTTTGTCAGCTAGTTACCAGCTGAGCCAGCAACATTAAAAAAAAAAAAAGGCATTTCTTGCAAAACAACTATTGGATTCAAGGCCTGTTGTGTTTAGCTTATGTTTCTGCCACTTTGAATTTATTGCCGGTATTCTGCTTCCACACCAAGATTTGATTGAGAGGTTACTCAAACGTATCGTACTAGCAACTGCACATTTGCCTCACTGTTGATTCCAGCCATATATCCACCAACTTGTCTAGGAATCCAATTCAGAGCTTAGCTATACCATCTATAGTAGCTGAGTTAGATTTTAAAAACACTAGGAAATGACAGACTGGATTGTGGCTGCATATAAATACTTTTCATGCTCAAGGTAACCCAAAGCACTTCACTGCCATTGCACTAAGTGTACACTGACTCAGCAGCGACTCTGGCCTTAGCAATAGTCTGTAGTGTCCACATACATTATGCTGCTAGAGAAAACAGTTGCTTGGAACATCACTTGTCCCCTACTCTGCAAACAGTGCCATGGAATCCAACTTTCCAAAGGACAAACCAACAAAGGCATCTCCCTGTAACATTTCAATGGGAGGAACATTCCAACAGTGCAGTGCCTTCCCTAGTACCACCATCTCCAGCTTGGATAGCTTGGGGTGAGTCTTGAACCCACGAGCTTCTAACTCAGAAGTCAGAATGCTACCACCTGAGAAGTCTATGGTGCATACAGTCCTTTTTCAGAGCTGTTGCTGAGGGCTAGAGTATATTATTATAAGGAATTTGGTGACACATTGTGAAAGCAGATGAGAGACAAAAATAGGTATTGGTTTTGAGGAGAAAAGTACTGAAGCCATCGAATCTAAATACAATGGCTCAGGCTCAAAGAATGGAACAATACACAGATAAAGAGAGTTGTCATTTTTCCACCTTGCCAGTATTATACTCTTGACCCCAATTAAGTTGCTAAACAAGATGCAGAGGTGGTTTCCTTGTATTGTTTTCCCAGCACGGCATCTGCTTATCATTGAACACACCAGTAGTGTAAGATGTGACACCAACAAATCTATGGTAATTAGTGGGCAATTTTTCTATTAAAAAAAAAACACACTTGCAGATCATGGCGTACCATTTCTTTAGTGGCTAGCTGCTTCCCATCACTCGCAGTTCTCCAGCAGAGTCCAGGATCTCCCTCCTCAGACACACACACTATTTGTTTCACCTCTGGTATTTCTCCAGGATGCTGCACATGTGTGTAAAAGCTTAATTTCTTCTTTGAATGAAGTAGTTCTAGTTTTACATTTCATTTTTTTTTAAATGCATGACTTTAGGCAGCCAACTAAAATTTGACTGCATTTAAGTCTCACTAAATTTTACCCTTGCATCTGAAGAAGTGAGGTTCTTACCCACAAAAGCTTATGCTCCCAGTACTTCTGTTAGTCTTAAAGGTGCCACAGGACCCTCTGTTGCTTTTTAAATTTTACCCTGTAACCTGCCCCTATGAAAAGGTTCTTAGTAAATGGGAAAAAATGTGTGTGTGTGTGTGTGTGTGTGTGTATGGGTATATATAATTAAAATAGTAAGCTATTTATAGCCCCCTCCCCTTGCTCTCTGGCTGGAGTAACTGATAGCAGTAGTAGGTTGTCATCCTCTATGTGGACCAGCACTTGAGGGGGATAGACACAGGGGATTTCACAGCTAGTTGTTGGCAGTAGAGAAAGGGTGAGACTCAAGAACTTTGGGTTCCATTCCAGATTCTGGTGGGGAGTGGTCTCTCATAGGCACAGACTTCTCCCCATTCCATCAAGTGTGACCCCTTCTGCTAGGAGGGGGTCACAGTTGGATTAGCTCTACCCCCTCCAAACTGTCCGTGTCTTGTCTGTTCCACACCTCTGGCTCCTTGTCCCAGTCTCCACTCCTATGGCTTGTCCTAGTCTCCTTGCCCAGCCAGTCCCAGTTCCTCCCTGGCTTCATCACAGTCTCCCTTCCTGGGTTCATATCTAATCTGTCTCCCCCCACCTCCCGGCTCATTGTCCTGGCAGTCCCAGTTCTTCCCCCACACTCCAATGCCTTGTCACATCTTTCTTCCCTCCCACATGAGTTCCTAGGCCCAGTTTCCTTGTCCAAACAGTCCCAGTCTTTCCCCCACCTCCTCATTAGATTTCAGTGTTTCTACCCCCGACCCAGCCAATTGGCTCCCACTTCCTTTCTCCCCCCCCCACCCCATTTCCCTCACCAGGTCTTAGTGTCCTTGCCCAACCAGTCCCAATACTCCCCCTCCCCAAACTCTCAGTCACAGTTTGTCTCCCCTTCTGCAGTCCCAATCTCTTCCTTTTCTCACCCTCTTTCCCCCCTCCCCCATCTGGTGTTTGTCCCCTCTGCTTTCAAGTCAGGCATCTTTCTCCCTCTCCCCTCCCCCCACTACCTGTGCATAGACCGGGGGGGAGGGGAGTGTCACAAAGAGCACAGAATAGACAGGCTCCCTGCTCTTAAAGCAGCTGCTCAGCCTGACCCCAATCTGGAAGAGTAATTACAGGGAAAATTCAGCTTTGATGCTGTAGACCTGGCAGAAGCATGCCCAGTTCTGTGGGGACGGCACAGATGCCATCTGATCAGCAATGGGAGCTTTGAGAGGCTGGAGCATGCTCAGTGTGCATGGAATCTTTGGCATTAATAGTCAAAAATCTCTGCAGTCTGAGCATGTGAACTGTGATTTTTCAAAGGCTTAGAACTAGGCTTGGATGGATTAGATTTAATTGGTAAACATCCATTTCACACTGTGCATACACCAACCAATTAAACAATATTTCCATTGATGGTCATTGAAATTTACAGATAAGAACCATTGTTTCTTTCTTTGCCTGAGAACTCAATTTTACTTAAGGATATTTACTTTTTTTATATTTTGGCATATGATGTTGACAATTTGTATTTTAACAGTTAAAGCTTTAAACTTTTTGATTCTCAACATCTATTGCCAATTGTGATCTGACCCCTTCCATTTTCCAGAACGGTGACATTATCTATAAAAATCTAAAAAAAAAGAAAAAATAATTGCTTAGAAATCAACTGATATTACCAAGCAACATCATGAATAAAATAAAAATTGAATTCAGCCAAGCCCTATGGCTTGGCTACATTTGGGTGGACTTTCACAGGGATAGCAAAAGGGACATCCTTGACACAAGCCACCTCCTTGCTACATTTCAAGTCCCTGTCCTAAAGCATGGCCACTAGAGCTTTTCAAAGAAAAAAATCTCAACAATTTAACATGCAAAAACAACATTTTTCCTAGCCTCATTCTCAGAAATACCTGAACCTTTTTGGGTGAAGTTTTCCAGAAATATTCAGCCTGAGACACCTACCTCTCACATGGAACATTTTAGCCCAAATTAAGGTTAAGGTATGATAAAGGTATAAGCAACTAAAAACAGTGTCTTATATTAGGAAGTGCCAGGCAACCTTAAGAGATTGTGTTATGAGCTCCTGCTATTATGAAACAATTTTGAATACTGAACAGTTAGTTCCCAGTTTAGTTTTTATAGTAAAAATGAGTTTAAAGAAGTTGAAAAGGCCACACCTAGTATGTGAGAGCAGGCAGTCTCAGTTGGTCACTTTTTCCTCTCCCCAGGTTGCTTTATTGTTCATTTTCTCCCTGAATGGCCCCCTGGCCCAGCTTATAATGGGCATGAAGATGTGTGTGCATATTTATTTCAGTGAGAAGGTCTCACTTGTAGACCACTGTGAGCTGGGGCACAACTGCATCAAGAGACACACCCGTCCAATCAGAGTGTGCTTTTGGACAATCAGGATCTGCAGCCATCCTCTAAACTCTTAATGCCAGTTATTTGCAATATTAACAGTGCCATCTTTGTAACAATGAGAAGAAAATCACTTAACAGGCAACTCCAAACTCAACATATTATACCTGTTAGAATACACTTATTTACTCAGTCTTTGCAGTCCATGTTACTATGACAGTGTAAAACCCTGGTTGTAGAGGTGTGAGGGAAGAGTCCTTTTTCCCTATATAGGGTATGTGAAAAGGATGGTTAGAAACCTTGTAAAGATTAAAGGCAAATATTTAATGCTACATTTAATGCAACAGCCAGAGCAGCAAACCCATTGAATTCTAGGGACCAGGACTGTGTAGGGCATCCCATTCTTTTAGCCTTGTGCCACTTCCTTAAGCTCAGAGTGCAGAGGCAGTTTTTTCTGGGCAGCCATAAACAAAGACAATGAATCACATTCACACACCCCCACTCCACTCCCACCTCAAATTATACATGAATACATGTGTACCTAACCCTGGATCGGTCCCTGCTGACACAGATATGTTACAAAGAAGTTTGCCCACCAATGTCCACAGATTCAGTCCACATCAGACCCCCTTCTCGCCATTATGGCCCTGCATTTGAGAAGCAGAGGGGTAAGTTAAGAGTTAGGACATGGTGCAGAGGGTAGATGGAGAGATTTGGTCTTGGACTGTTTCTTCATGCACTGGCTGTGGGTATGCAAAGCCCCCCAATGCACCACATGAGCTAGTGTGGAACTGGTCTCTAAATAATGAGGCATAGTTAGATCCAAGTTCTAAGCCTTCCACTGTTGCCAACCACAGGGTGTATTTAGGTCACGTTTTCATGTTTTTTGCGCAGCCATGAGGGCTATAAATATTTTTGGAAGTGAAATTTGATTCTCTTGTGTAGCCACCTGACTCCGGGGGCTGGGGCTATATGACACAGTAGGAGATTTTCAAGACTTGGAAAACTTGACGCAGCACAGTTTTGCCAAGAGGCACCAGGTTACAGATCTTGATCATATAAAATGGTGTAGAAGGAAGTCAGTAACATTGGTATGAATAATGCTACATTAAACTGAAACTCATCTGTGTCAAAATTATCTGGTTCCAAAACTTGTAGCTGAGCAAGTCAATACTGTTAGCAGAGCAAAGTAACAACCCTAGCACGATCTTATTGAATCTGGAGTCTCAAAAAAAAGAGGCTTCCCCTACCTCTTATGTTCAAATCAATTTTTGTTTCAAATATAAACCTTAGAGCCCCCTGAAGACATTTCCAACAGAAACATTTTTAGATAAAAGAACAGTTGGCTTTGTTAGTTAAATAGCTGACATACTAACTGCATATTAAAATTCTTGAGATAGAGTAATGCTAAAAAAGGTATTTAAGTGGTGACTCACATCAGTTATTAGAGTGGTGATATTTTTAATACAATAATAGTTCAAATCAGTTGAATCCATGTTTTAGGGAAGGTATATTTTAGCTCCAGTTCTGAAGATATAAGAAATTGCTACATAAAAAATGAAGAGTATTAGCAAATGTGTTCTCCTCTCCACTTATAGCCCAAGATGGCTTATGAGTGCATAATAACTTGTCATCCCAAAATTAAACATTGCTTTCTTCTTTCTACATATCCATTGCACTGAAACTCAAGTTAATCTTTATGCTTTAGCTTTTTAAGAACAGCAGTTACTCCTTTTTATAGCACTAGTTAAACAATTATTAGTTCTTCTAATTACACTTGAATCTTCATGCTTTAGGACATAACCAGTGGTAAACAATTTTTGCAATATCTAGATCTTCATTGACAACATCCCAGCATTTGACGGCTGCACCTAATTAGTGGTGCCTGCTAGTGGCCACACTAGTTAAAATTAGTTTCCATTATATTACAGTTCTCCAAGGAACAGTCCTCAACTAATTGAGCTAAAAGATCAGCCATAGGAGGTCTCGAGTTCTTTCTATGCTGCAAACAGCTGAAGGAAGACAACATGCTCTCTCTCTCTCTCTCTCTCTCACTCACATACACACGCACACAGATCCTGAAGCAGTGGGAACAAAGTGGGGTCTCTAGCCATCCTCAACAAAAACCACCGCTAATTACAACCTATTTTCTTCAGATGAAAACAGTATGCAATTTAAGGGGCACAATGCTGAAGAATCTGAAGTGGTAGTAAAGCAGCCGGACAGTTCTAAACATGGGGAAAGACAAATAAGCATGAAATACAAAATTCAAATTAGGCTATTTTTTTTAAAAAACATGACCTGTATCTGAAGACTAGTTTGGTGGATTTTTCTTCCACATTTGCCTTCAGGTTAAATCTGATCATTTCCAATGTTTCAAATCAATTCTCCAGGCAAGCAATCTATTGCAGCTAAAGCTGAACTTTACATTAGAAGATTGTTGCAACCTCAACTATTGAGAGAGTCTGTGATCTCCCCATAATTTCACTGTATGATATCAATGCACTGAAGAAATAATAACTAACCAACCCTCACTGCCTCCCTTTGAAGTAGGTAACTATTATCTCCATTTTAGAAGATGAGCGAAAAAGCACAGAGAAAAGGAAAGTTTAATGCCCAACATTTTCAAAAGCTTGGACAACAGCAAATAGTCACTTGGGTGCCAACCAGGAGGCTCAAAAACAGTGACTGGTCCACACCCAAGCGAACTGAGCAGCCAGTGGCTTGAGCATAGGCACCCAGTTAGATGTCTCCGTGAACTCCTGAAAATGTTAAAGGTCTGCACCAGGTGCTCAAAAATTAATTGTACTGAGAGAATTGACTAAGCTTTTGTTGTACCTCCTGGCAATTTAAATAGCAGCCCTGATGGGTTGCTTGCAGTCTGTGCACCCTTAAACCATGTACCATAGTGCACAGAGCAATGACACACACATACACTGGAGACAGAGAGCGAGAGAACGAACCCAAGATTTAGTGTGGGTTTATAGAATTAATAGAGGGAAGGAGGGAAGTCAGGATTAGGGCAGGGGCTACATAAATCAGAGAAGAGATGGAAAGTCCTGTGGCTGATATACCCAACTTTGGGGAGAGAGCAGGACAGCACTGTGAAGAGGCCACAGTATCGCACTTAACCAAGTTCCGTGTATACATCATGAGGCACGATGGATTTTTAAAAGATCCATTTTTTGGGAAAAGATTTAAATTATTATACATTTTTTTAAAAAAAATAAACCTCTTTCAAATGAAACCTGAATTCAATACAAAATGGGTTGAGGCCTATTCTACTTGTAACTTCTGACAACATTTAAATAAAAAAATATGCTGACCCCATGAGCCTGTATCAAAAACATTGCCTGAAAAGTCTGCTTGTCTAAATAAAGAAAAAATCAGGGGAAAGCATCTAAACTTGTGAAATAAAGCTCTATAAATATGGCACAATAGGTCTTTCATAAAGGGCTTGATCTGCTAGGGGACCCAGAGGCAGTGCTACTGGTGCAAGAAATTGGCAATGTCATCACAGGCATTGGGGGACAGCCTCTTACTTCAGGAGGCACCAACAGGATCATCCATTTAGCCCAGCTGCGTGGTCTCATTCCTATTTTACTGTGTCTCCCTACCTGAGCTCTGATTGGCTCAGTTCATAAATTACAAATTTTTTTACTCCAACCACCATGGACACTTACTCTGCAGCTCATGGAAAAACACTGATTGCTCAGTAACTACCAGCCCTTGTGTCTGGGTGGCTTTGGTCACTGCAAGTAAATGGCCTTGTTCTGCCTCCTTGCATGCCTGCACATGCAAATACTGCAGTGCAAAAGGCATGTAGGTTACACAGGCAGAAGCCTTGGATTGCTGGTAGTTCTTGTGTTTTTCTGGGGGCAGAGGAGTTCTGTAACAAGGGAGCAGGAGCAGAGGGCGCAACCAGCAAGGAGCAAAACTGGTGCCAAAGCAGGACACTGTGGGAAGAAGAGACAACATTCTTCAGAGTGCAGCCTCTAGTGTTGATTTCAACACCTGGGAACTTGAAGGAAAAAACCTGCCATGGGTGGAGGTCATAAAAAAAGACCTATTTGGGAATATTTTCAAGAAATTCCTCTGTACCTCTGGGTAAAAAGGAACATGTGCCAAATGTAAGCAGTGCAAGAAAGAGCTGCAAGGCCTGCTTGTCAGAATAAAACAACATTATGAAAAATGCTCTTCAAAGAGGCAATGACTTTGAAGATGACGACGTGGACAGATCTGAACTATCTGGATCAACTGGTTAGTAAACATTTTGCGCCATTCTTATGGATGACCCCCCTTTCCCCCCCCCCCAATGTCTTACTATGCTGCCAAATGATACATTTGTGTGTTTTGGGTGATTACTTACTTCTGAATTTCAAAATGTGTGTGTTCAAAATATAATTGGTATGTTCATTTGTTGTGGGAGTATTTATCAATTACATTTTTACAGATACTGCTGGACTTCTGAAGTGATTTTTTTATTGCACAATATAGTGATCATCCTAGGTGAAGATTTCCTGTTTAATAGTAAAGTTTTATTAGGCACTTACGAATTTTTATATTTAAAAAGTGTTTTTTTTCCAAGCTGTTTGGTATGGTGCTAGAGATAAGGGTTTAAACAGATCTAAATAATCCTTATGCTAGATTAATTATTTTCAACATAAAACTGGGTTTAGAATTAATTGTATTGCTTCAACAGCAGTATAAATAGCTGCAGTAAGAGGAGTCTGTCATTTACAATCTCATTTTTTAAAAGCAGTGCACTGAGTAATACTAAGGGAGTGACAGTGTCTTTTTTTACCATATTTTTCAGAGTCCAGGTTACACATGAAGGGCTTCGAATGTCCATCATCTGCAATGTCTGTAACTTCAGAGTCATCTGCCGGCACCACCAGCAGCGCTGCAACTTCACATTTGTCAGACAGTAAATTACCTGTAACAAAAGGCTGTGTGGTGTTTTTTATCATCATCCAGTAACACCCTAGATGAGCTCATAATCAGGACCAGCAAATTCCAGCAAGACTCCAGAGATGAAAAGATTGCTCAGTTCACTTTTGCAACACATCCTCTTTTTTGTCTTGTTCAGAACAAACTTTTCATTGACAAGGTTCGCTCATTACGAGCGGTCAACGCTCCACCCAACAGAGCAGACATTGCTGGAAGGGTCCTGGATACAATCTATAAGAAGTAAATTGAATAATAAATATTGACAGGAAATCCATTAAAGTTTTGATGGGTGGAGCAACGTACATAATGATCCAGTAGTCTGTGCTTGAGTGGCAACAAAGATGGAGTTTTGCGGATACAGACTAACACGGCTGCTACTCTGAAAGATGGAGTTGTCTATCTTACAGAAACAATTGATCCATCAGGAAATGCCCATTCAGCAGAATATTTAAGCAGCAGTAAAATTGATAAACTGAACAAAAAATTCAAGTGTGTACCTTTGTCGTGGGCAATGTTGCAAACGTAGCAAAGATGAAAAGAAATCTAGAAGATAATGAAGGAAACCTGAAACGTACAACATATGGGTACAGTGCTCATTTGATGCATCTTTTAGCCAAAGACTTAAGTACAACTCCGGGAATCAGAGAAAACATTGCTGAAATTGCAAAATATTCTCATCACCACCACTTTGCTTCAGCAAAGAGAACAGGAGGATCTAAACTAATTCTCCCCCATGATGTACAATGGAATTCAGTGGTTGACTGTTTTGAGCTATTTATTAAGAATTGGCCTATTCTGATGACAATTTGTGAAGAAAATCGTGACAAAACAGATGGCCAAAGTAGTCAACATCAGACTAAAGAGAATATACATGATATACTGAATATACAGATACCTATTTCCATAGCCTTAAACAAACTGTAGAAAGACTGCTGCTGTATTGCTGAAGTTCTTAAAATTTGGAAAGAACTTTGAGACATGAATGAAAGAAATACCCAACAACAAAGTTAAATTGCAGTCAGTAAAGAAGCAAATGGATCAAGTACTTACTCCTCTTCATTTTCTTGCCAATTACCAGGGTATATATGTAACAGCTGAAGAAGCAGCAGCTGCTATGACATGGGGTATCACCAATCATACCAACAATAATACATTTCAGGGATGGAGGTGAACCATTCAAGGGGTACATGTTTGCTGATGATGGCTTAAAGAAAGTCACACCACTGAACTGGTGGAAATCACTAGCTAAGCACCTGGAACCAGAATTTGATGAAGTGCTCAACCAGCTTTAGACAGTAGTAGCCTCTTCTGCAGGTACAGAAAAAATATTTTCTTCATTTGGACTCATTCATTCCAAACTGAAAAATCAATTGGGAGTTGGAGAAAAAAAACAACAACAGAAAATCTTGTCAAAGTCTATGAATAAAAGTAAGGCAAGAGAGGTTAAGATCTACTAGTTGAAAAGTTTGAAAGACAGTCTAGAGCAGTGGTTCCCAAACTTGTTCCGCTGCTTGTGCGGGGAAAGCCCCTGGTGGGCCGGGCCGGTTTGTGTACCTGCCGCGTCCACAGGTTCGGCCGATCGCGGCTCCCAGTGGCCGTGGTTCACTGCTCCAGGCCAACGGGGGCTGCGGGAAGTGGCAGTCAGTACATCCCTCAGCCCGCGCCACTTCCAGCAGCTCCCATTGGCCTGGAGCAGTGAACCACGGCCACTGGGAGCCACGATCAGCCGAACCTGCGGACGTGGCAGGTAAACAAACCAGCCCGGCCCACCAGGGGCTTTCCCTGCACAAGCAGTGGAACAAGTTTGGGATCCACTGGTCTAGAGTAACTTAGGAAACGGTCTAATTTTCAAGAAACTTGGACAAGTAGGACCTTAAGCTCCAGTCACTTTCACTTAGGCATATTTGAAAATTTGCCAATGCTGACCCCAAATAACAAATTTAATTCACTAACTACAGTTAATCCTTCCATTTAATAAATCATTTAGCTGTAAACGTGTTTTGATGAGAAGTTTATGTATCCAAAACATTTAAGGTTGTTTTGTTTAATAAAATATATTTTATGCTGTTGTGTGTTCAATTACATTCCAGTTTCCGTTCTAATGTAGCCTGACACAAATCATGAGCACAAAGTTATTGTTTATTTACTAGAGAATTATCATTCACCATTTTATAGTATACTAAAAAAAATGTACAATTAATAAGAATCTGAAAATATTAAGCTATAAAATTCCTTGAATAAACATATGTAGTTATAGTGTTCCCTGCTAGGTAGCAAAAAGATGTACCACAGCTAGGGTAAAGGCTCTATTGAGTTGAAAAATCAACATATTTTAATAATTCTACCAATCAATGAGAATGAACCTTTCTTTAGAAAATAACTGAAGTCAAGTGGAAATATGGCTTAAAATCGATGATTTAAATCAAGACTTTCCACTTGGTGATTGAAATTATGATTAAATCGATCCACCCTATTATGAGGCGAATCAAGGAAAAGGGGAAGGTGGCAAGAGGGAGAGAGGGGCTCAGCAGGAGTCTCCTAATGAGATCCATTAGCCACAAAGGAGCTTCCTTGACTTCACTGCACTTCTGTACGAGCCACGCAGGCCCACTCCAAAGTCAGCCTGCATCTCCAGAGAACTGAACAGGGAGCTAGACCAGCCGTTACAGAGGAGCTCTACCTTCCTCATCCCGTTCAGAGGCACCACTGCACTTAGCACCTTTACTTACTGCATTCTTTCAGATGACACTACCAGCCCCAGCTAGTCCATTGTTTGTGTGTGCCTAGGGCTTCCTAAGTGCTGTGATCTGCAGGCCTCCCACAGGCCTGGGTACAGACCACAGAGGATAATTTCAAAGGCATAAATGGCCTTTAGGCACCTAACTGCCATTAAAAACCAATGAGAACTAGGTGCCTGAATGCCATTTGTGCCTTTGAAAAGTCTTCCCCCATATTAGCACCCCTAGAGATAGGCAGATCCAACACCAGATTATGCTGGAATTCTAAGCCAGGACAAATACTCATCTGCATTGGACATGATAGGCGGCATGCACACAACCTTCTGAAGAGGTCCAGGAAAGACAGTGCAGCCAATAGTGTGTGTTATGGGACAGAATCACATAACAATTATTTTCCTCTCCTGCCCTAACCTACACAGGTCTCCAGTTCACTAGATGTGGAACTAAAACATTGTACTGTAGAACCAAACTCACTTTGCTTTCTGATTTCCTCCACCCCCCTCAACTGAAGTTATGAGAAATTATTGAAAACACACTTTCAATTGCAGGCTGAAGCTTGGAGAGAGAAAAACTTGAGCTCTCCCTACATTCAATGAAATATAAAATTGAGTAACATTTCTGTGATCCAGCCCTTCCATTTACCCTGCTCCTAGTTCTGACTGTTCCCACCCACAGCAAATGTGCACAATGGAGCAGGCAAGAGAGTCGTTTTAAATAGAAACATTAATTCCATTTTATTTCATATAATTAGACTAAAAGAGCTCATTTTAAAGAGTCTCTAGGGGGATGAAGTAGGGTAGGAAATCAAGGAAAAGCGATGGCAAAAGATGAGAGAGGGTAGAACTTTCACAGGGCAGGAGAGTATACCGGGGCTGAGGGGGGATTAAGTATTAGTGGACATGCTGTGAAAGGGGATATAAATAATCTGGGAAGATGAGAAATTCCAAAAGGAAAGAAGCAGATTATTCAATTTGAGCTAGATTCCCCCACACACACACACTCACTCAGGTTGAGCAGTACCTTTTTCTTTGAGTAGTCTCCCTGAAAAATAAAACTGCACCTAAACCAGGGGCATGTTTGCACTGGCCATGCTATTTCTACAAGCACCATCTCACTGCTTCAGTTACTAATGGCTCAGAAAGAGCCAAAGGGTGCAGTGAATGGAGGAATCACTGCACAAGGATGACAATCTAGTAAAATAGATTGAGGGCTCTGACAGGTTTTTGAAGGTGTGGACCTTACAAAGGGCAACCTCTGCATGCTCGGCAAGGAGTTCAGGGAAGAGCCCCGCTCTGCTACACCCAGGGAGCTTTGCACCTTCCCAGGAGAGTGGGAGAGAGACTCAGTTGTAGTCACCCTCTCCTGTGAGAGGAGGACCACCAAACATAGTCCAAAAATGACAAAATATTGTACAGGAAGTTTTTTAAAGAGTTAAAACTAGTCCACAGAGCGATCCAACAAGATCCTCCAGAATATAAAAATGGACTCTCAAAGATTTTTTTTTTTAAATGATTCAGAAGGTATCTAAAGCCAATATGCAACAGTAACTAAGGAGGATGTTAAACAGCTACTAAAGTTAGACACGTTTAAATCAACAGGTCCCCAGATTCTTGCCTCCAAGAGTTTTAAAAGGAGATCTCTGTCCCATTAATGTTGATTGGCAGTAACTTTTAGGACCCTAGGGAAGTTCAAGGACTGGAAGAAGCCTCATTTTGTTTCAAATTTAAAAAGAGTAAACCGGATGACTTGCGTAATTATAGGCCTGTCAGCATGACATCAGTCCTGGGCAAAATAATGAAATAGCTGATAAGGACCTTGATTAATAAAGAATGAAAGGAGGATAATATAATTGATGCCAATCAACACAGATTAATGGAAAATAGAAAAACTGGATTTTTTCTTTTAAAGAGAGATGGCTAGTTTGGTTGAAGTTAATAGTGTGGATGTAATATACTTAGACCTCTGAAAGGCATTTGACTTGGTACCACATGGCATATTAAGAAACTAGAACAATACGCAATGAACATAGCACACATTAAATGGATTACAACTGGCTGATGGATAGGTCTCAAAATGTAAGTGTAAATCGAGATCATCATTGAACGGGTTCATTCACCTGCACATCCACTAATGTCATATATGCCATCATGTGCCAGCAATGCCCCTCTGCCATGTACATTGGCCAAATGGGACAGTCCCTCCGCAAAAGAATAAATGGACACAAATCGGACATCAGGAATGGTAACATACATAAGCCAGTAAGTGAACACTTCAATCTCCCTGGTCATTCTATTACAGATTTAAAAGTCACTATCATTGAACAAAAAAACTTCAGAGACAGACTTCAAAGAGAAACAGCAGAACTAAAATTCATTTGCAAATTCAACACCATTAATCTGGGCTTGAATAGGGACTGGGAGTGGCTGGCTCACTACAGAAGCAGCTTTTCCTCTCCTGGAATTGACACCTCCTCATCTATTATTGGGAGTGGACTACATCCACCCTGATTGAATTGGCCCTGTCAACACTGGTTCTCCACTTGTGAAGTAACTCCCCGCTCTCCATGTGTCAGTATATAATGCCTGCATCTGTAACTTTCACTCTATGCATCCGAAGAAGTGAGGTTTTTACTCACGAAAGCTTATGCCCTAATAAATCTGTTAGTCTTTCAGGTGCCACCAGACTCCTTGTTGTTTTTGTAGATACAGACTAACACGGCTACCCCCTGATATTGAACGGGTGTGGGTTTATCTAAGTCCCACGGGAATCAGTTATTAGCCCTGTGCTATTTAACATTTTTTATTGATGACCTAGAATAAAACATAAAAATCTATCACTAATAAAGTTTGCAGGCGATGCAAAGATTGAGGGAGCAGTAAGCAATGAAGAGGACAGGTCAGTGATACAGAGAGATCTGGATCACTTGGTAAGCTGGATTCAAGCAAACAATATGCAATTCAATACACCCAAATATAAAGTCGTACATCTAGGAAAAATAACACAGACCATACACGGGACAGAGGAATCGTTCCTAGGAAGCAGTGACTCTGAAAAGGACTCGGGGGGGTGGGGCGTTGGTGATTAATAAGCTAAACGTGAGCTCTAAGTGTGACACTGTGGCCAAAAGAGCGAATGCAATCATTAGATGTATAACAAGGGGAATAAGGTGTGGGGGAAGGAAGATTATTTTACCTCTGTATTTGACATTGGTGCGACCACAATTGGGATACTGTGTCCAGTTCTGGTGTCCACGATTCAAGATGGATGTTGATAAATTGAAGAGGGTTCAGAGAAGAGCCCCAAGAACAATTAAGAATTGGAAAACATGAGTAACACCATAGGGCAAGGAGCTCAATCCATTTAGCTTAAGAAAGAGAAGGTTAAAGGGCAACTTCATCACAATCTTTAAATACCTCCATGCAGAACAGAGATTTGATAGATGGCTCTTTGGCCTAGCAGACAAAGGTATGACAAGATCCAGTGGCCAGAAGTTGAAGCTAGAAAAATTCAGACTGGAAATAAGGCACAAATTTTTAGTCGAGAGGATAATTAATCATTGGAACAGTTTGCCAAGAGTTGTGGTGGATTGTCCATTACTGGAAAATTTTAAATCAAGCCTGGATGTTTTTCTAAAAAGATATGCTCTATCTCAAACAGGAATTAATTCAGGGACGTTCTATATAGCATACATTAAATAGGTCAGACTAGAGGATCCCAGTGGTCCTGTTTGACCTGGGAATCTATTAAAAAAAATAAAAAGCATCAATGGACCCAGAAAGATCCCTGTAACATTTCTGCTGTCTTACCACAGCAATCTGGCAGTGAATAGCTTTGCAGATTAGATCCCACAATCTATAAGATTCCCCTGGTCACTTGAGCTCTACTGCTCCCTTCCCATCAATGTATATTTTCATGTTTATGTATTTCGGTGTACATATTAGAATGGAGCTCCTCTTCAAAGCTTTCAGGGCCTGATTTTCTTAAAAAAGATATTATAGATAATGATGCAGATAGGTGCTTTTGAAAACCCCACTAGATGCCTCTCATTGATTTCAATGGGAGTTGGGCACCTAAATAACTTGAGGCTCTGAGCCTTACTGCTTTTGGCCTTTGATAAACCCAATCACACCACCAAGGATAAAACCAGCAGTCTTTCCTCACCAAACCGGAAAGTAACCAAGCAAAGTATGAAAGACAAGCCCAGGCACTGCTCCCCTCTACCCATGAGTACCAGCTCTCTCCATACCCTTCCTTCCCCCAAGCCCCAGGAAAACAGATGACTTTTGCCAAATCTCCTAAAGACCAGGATGTCTGAACTGTCTCAGAGCAAGGCAGGGAAAGGAACTCCCAAGTTAAGGACCTGCTCTCAGAGAACACCTCCTTGCTAGCATCTCCCTTGTCTAAATCAAGGAAGCTCCATTTTGAGCACCTCTGCTGAGCACAACTGCAGTGGTCGGGTATGGAAAGAAGCAGTGTCTCAAGTAACCAGCTCCAAAACCAATTAGGGTTTTGCATCTTGAACTCCACGCGGATACCTACAGGCAGTGCCTGTAACATGTAGCCCCGTGTAACACACAAGCATGAACACCAGTGGTAAGGCCCGTTTTCAAAAGAAGGGCCCTATCCTTCCACACAAGCTCAGAGAGAAAAAAGCAGTCTCCTCTACTGCTGCTACTTAACAAGACCTTCACTCTATCTGAGTAACAAACAACAAACTCACGCCTTCAATCCAGGGAGTGATTTCACTTCCATCATTTCTTCTCATTGCTTCCCCCAACCTGCAAGCTAGCCCTCCTCTCTGAACAATTGCACTGAGATGCTAGGTAAGATGCTCACCCACACCAACATGGGCAGAAGAGTTGAAGATGTCAAGCTGGGTATTCTCAGCAAGCTAAAGGCATTGCAGCCTGTACCTCCGCTCTAATTCTCCTACAAGTATCATATGTCAAGGAATGACAAGATCAAAGCTTGTAGTACACAGCACAAGATGCCTTTTGGAGCAGGTGTAGCTTGTGCTGTCCTCTGAGATCTGTCAGAGAAACTAAAGGAGCCATCCCCATTTTAGCTGCTGGTACCAGCTCCAAAACATTTCTGTTAGTGTTAGTTATTTCAGTTCTTAAGATAGAAAACAGCAACTCTTTGGTAACACTGTGGTTTATCAAGACCAATCATTTTGCAGATCGGACTCATGTCAGGTAAGGCAGGAGAAAGTTTTTCTAATAACTCTCCCACTACATGTAGAGAGTCATCACCCCATACTCCACTTGTCCCATCTGCCAGAGTCCCTTCTGCCTTTCTCTGCCCCCTTCCCATGCATTCGCATCATGACTTCTGCTCCCAGCATCTCCTATCCCCATCAAAGCTATCCTGGGTCTACGGTTGCTGTCATCAGCAAATGCAAGAATCAGTCTGAAACAAATCAGCAGATTCTCCTTCTGATGAATAGTCTCCATGTATTCATCATGCAACCAACACACCCAGCACTCTATTAACAGAGCCAAGACTCAGACCAGGACCACTGCAGTCCATAGACAGGAGCTGTACCAGGTGAAGTAAAAGGGAAATCACTTTCTGGCTGAGCAAGAAGATGCCATGCTAAGCATATCTCAGAAGCTGAGCTTTCCATTTCTCTCCCTTCTAAACTCTGGTGTCATTCAAACACCTTGTTGTACAGCCAACAGTTATTGTTTCCTGGTTTGGTAGTCCCCTCTAGTGGTTTTTAAGATGTACTACACAAATACTAAATGGAAACAAAATAATTGAGAATGTTTGGTTTAACTGCACACTAAAATTACTGCAAATATGTCACATTGGGTGGGTGCAGGGGGGTTGGTAGACTCTAGAAGGCTCTCCCCCCCGTCTGGGAGCTCAGTTAGGAAGAATGGACCTTTGGAGCTCATTTATATCAACCTAGAAAAGCATTTTTAAAGCCATTCGGGAAAAATTAAATTCTTACTCCTTTAAAAAAAATAATTTCCTAAAAATAAACTAAAGTCAGATTAAATAAACGCTAAACCCACATGGCCTAACTTAAATTTAACTGTGAGACAGAGGCCAAAGTAACCTCCTAAAGAGGTAGAGGGGGACTTTGTACACATTTATAGTTAACAAAATAACAGGGCGGGCACACAAAGGAGGGAATCGCATGCCCTTACAAGAGGCAATGGGATGAGATAAGAACCCCCCACCAGGAGACAGACTGTGAGGAAAACTCCCAGTTGGAACAAAAGGGGAGTTGATTCTAAAAGCCAAACACCCAGGAAACTCTTTCCAGATAAAGGGCCTCTGGCCCTCTGGGCTACTTTTACAACAAACCAAATCACTAACACAATACATACAATTTGAAGCCAGGACAAAGAGTTGTTTCTCTCTAGAGAAGTTGGTTCCTTTCTGCTTGGTTTTCCTACTAGCAAACTGCTAGCAAATTAATTGGATCCAGCTGCCCCTGCTTCCTCCCCCTTGAGCACCTGAGGGAACCACTCCTGGGTTCTAGGATCTCCTTCTCACACAGATATTGCATAAGGCCAGGGTGGGGGGCTCCAGGGACCACTCAGGGGCAGAGGGAATGAAGCCAGGGTGAGTGAGGGGCTCCGGGGACTGCTCATGGGTGGGGGGGCTCTGGAGACCACGCAGGGACAAGGGACACAGCAGTGAGCTCCAGGGCTGCTGGGAGCACAAGCACTGCTCCGCGTGGCTCCAGTCCCAACTCAGCTTAAGCCTGTGCACAGAAGCAACACATAGCTGTGGCTAGTGGGAGGGAGGCATAGATGAAAGGTGGGAGGGGAGTCATGTGCCCGCCCCCAATTTCTCAGGACACCCATAAGCAAGGAAGCAGCACTCCCCTTGGCAGCAGCACTCTCCATGTGTCCCTGCACCACGGGGCGGGAGGAAGGAGCAGGTAGCTGGCTGAGCTCCGCCGCCTCCTCCTCCCCCCTCCCCACTACATGGGGCTGCTTCCAGGGGCGCTGGAACAGTTTGTATAGTGGGGGTGCTGAGAGCCATTGAACCCAACTGTCAACCCTGTTATGTGATGGGAACCACTTCCAGCCAGGGGGTGCGGCAGCATTCCCAGCACCCCTAGACCCAGCACAATCCTCTGGCTGCTTCACCTTCCGGGCTGCTGGAGTCTCACATATTGCCTCTGCTTCCACCCCCGACTCACCTCCGTGGATGGTCTGCAAAGTAGGTAGCAGTGCTGGGACTCCAGGAGCAGAGAAGGTGAAGCAGCCCCATGTGGGGGGGAGGTGGAGCTCAGCCAGCCGCCTGCTCCTTCCTCCTGCCCTGAGCTGCAGGGGCACATGGAGCTCAGCCAGCTCCCTACCCCCACTGCATGGACACACAGAGTGCAGTGCAAGGGAGAGTGCTGCCTCCTCGCTTCTGGGCACATTTTTCAGAGGCGTCCAGAGCAATCTGGGCGGGGGGAGCACATAACCCTGCATGCCCCACCCACACATCGTCTCTGCCCTTGCGATCCACTGAAAAGCATCTGGCGGTCCAGATTTGGACTGCAGTCCACCTATTGACTATCCTTGGTTGGAGATCTGTGATCGCTAAGGCCAGCTCAGTCAGAACACAGATGAGAATTGAACAGCAATGAGGCACAGGGAGAGTTTGAGAACCTCTTTCACACATTCCAGAGAAGACTCACCCTGCCAGGCAGAGAGGCGCAAGATAGCAATACAGAAGAGTGACCAATCTACCATGAGACAATATGGCTGGGGGAAAGAAATATGCTAACAGCCGCTCATGTGAAGGAAGGATGGTACTTGCAAAGTTCTACACTTGTTCCCCAAATGCATATGAGGGCTGCTTCCATGTGAAGCTGTGATTCAGGAATGAGCAGTCTGGTAATTGCAGCAGACTTTCTCCTACTCTGCCTGTCATCTCTCTGTACATTTTACTTCTATCCATCAAGGATTGCGTTATAGAAAATAATCCCTCATATTCAAGGTGCATTCGGATTACACCCTCTCTCTGAATTAATGATTCTCCTTTACCCTGCAACTACTGACATGCTCTGCAGTATGTCACCGTTCAACTCATGTGATAATAAATTATTGCAGAAATATGGGTGCAAAGTGAGACTAGACTACTGTAGAGATTATGGGCCCTCATGGCATTATTGTAATATAAATAATAGTACAAAAAATAAACCAACCAACCAACCACTGTGTGGTGCTTTCCTGCCCCTCCTCCTCCCTCTCCCTGCCTCTGATCAGCTGATAGCCCTTGCGAAGGGGAGGGGGAGCGGAGCAGAGCTGAGCGGCAGTGCGCTCACTGCTGCTCCTTAGAGGAGGCAGAGAAGAGGTAGAGACGGGGCCTTGGGGAAGGGGGTGGAACAGGGCATATCCCTTCCAGCCCCCTGCCCTGAGCCGCTCAGGGCAGGGGGTTGGGAGCACCCCCACGAGCCGAGCGCCCCAGCCCTCTGCCCTGAACCCCCCCACACACCCAGCCTTCTGCCCTGCACCTCCACACACACCCCAGCCCTCTGCCCTGAACCCTGAACCCCCCACACACCCTCACTGCCCTCTGCCCTGACCCCTGAACCCCCCCACACCCAGCCTTTTGCCCTGCACCTCCACACACACCCCAGCCCTCTGCCCTGACCTCCCCCCAACACCCAGCCTTCTGCCCTGACCCCTGAAACCCCCCACACCCCCAGCCTTCTGCCCTGCACCCCCACACACCCCCAGCCCTCTGCCCTGATCCCTGAACTCCCCCCCACCCCCAGCCTTCTGCCCTGCACCCCCATACATCCCCACTGCCCTCTGCCCTGAACCCTGAAC